>NC_062193.1:7399387-7466887 GCF_912470025.1 Vespa velutina
TATATATATATATATATATATATATATATATATATATGCATATAAATCAGAAAAATATAATACAAGATAGAAATCTTATCAGACGTTATGATTGTTTGTCACAGATATTATCATAATAATCCATAGCAATATATCACACAATATTATTATTTTTCTTATTAATGAATTTTATTGAGAAACAAAATTAAAAGTTCGATGTTTCATGACTCGTCTATATCCAACGTTGAACATGGATACCTCATCTAATTTGCATTCGCATTGGTTCCCATATGTAAATTGCACGCATACAAATGGCAGGCTCGATAGCTTATAGATGCGAATGCTATGATACAGAAGTATATAGAATATAGTCCATATCCCTGCAGACGATAGGTAAATCCGATTTACACTCTAGATTTCTCTCTCTCTCTCTCTCTCTCTCTCTGTCTCTCTCTCTTTCTCTCTCATTATCTTATATTTTTTTCCTTTATCTTATCTTTCATCCTATCTTTCGATCGATCATTTCAAACAAATGTCCTGAAATTCGTTAAATCGAGTAAAGAAAGAAAGAAAGAAAGACAAAACGAATTTCGTTTTACAATGCAAACTATTTACGATCGAACGAAAAAAGAAAAAAAAAAAAGAAAAAAAAGAAAAAAAAGAAAAGAAAGAATGAGAAAATAGCGAAGCTGAAATAAATCATCCATCGAAAGAAAAGGTTCGCTATCCTATACTTTCGACGTAATCCATTGGAGGTATTTGATTATTTTTCTCGAGGTCCTCCCGAATTTGTGTACGTTCCAGAAAGCTGCATATTTTTCAAGCTTAACAGAGAAAATAAAAAGAGTAAAAAGAGAGTAAGGAAAAGAGAGATAAAGAGAAAAAAGGGGAAGAGAAAGAGAAAGAGAGTATGAATTTCTTTCTCACGCCGTCGGCTGCTATATGAATGTACTTCAATGAAAAAGAAAGTATCGTCGGAAATGCAAAAAGGACTGTTTATTATCTGTGCTAAATCACTTTGAGAACTCTCGATGATTACGGTATAAAGGAACTCTGGATGACCCAAATAATTGAGTGCTTTCTGTAACCTCGATTCTCATGATGAAGTATGGAAATAGGACAATATGAGTTCCATCAATGAGAAAGATCGACGATGAAGAAACAGCCTAAAAAAAAGGATTTGTTCGTTTAAATTCTTAAAATGATCGATGAAAGAACTTCCAACCATAAAGACAAAGTATCCTATCGTTAAAATATTATTTCCGAGGACGATCTATGAAACTGATGTTAAATTTTCATCATGAACATTTGAAATTTCTTAAACTCGGCGATCAAACTTTCTATCTTATTATATTTTCCTCATATATACGTACGTATATATTATTATTTACGATGAGTACGAGAATAAAAAAAAAAAAAAATATATATATATATATATATATATATATATATATATATATATAAAAAACGAATGACGCGATTGATCAACGACATCAAAGGAGAAAACGATCAGAGAGAGGAAACGTCTATCTAAGAAGACTCTCGCATATTTTTAACTGATAGGTGTACAGCAAACTCGCGAGTAAACGCGTCAAAACTGATCACAGCTAAACGTAACGCGATATATACATCACGGTATTGAAGTTTCATGTAGAAATCAGAAATATCGACACTGCTGTCATTCGTTTTCTATGATAGTTCAACTTCTATCTTTCTCTCTTCTCTCGGTATATAATATTCGGAAAAATTGATCGATTAAAAAAGGTAAAAGGATATACGAGAATAACAATAACACTTGTATGCACTTTTATATATATATATATATATATATATATATATATATATATAGACACTACATATGGTACTTGATTTATCGTTGATATTCCGATTATTAAAGCATCCGCACGTATTTCATTTCTCCTCGTTAACACGTTTTTATTAGTTCGCCACAAATTCGCTAAAAAGTTCAGAGAATGTATTTACTTGTTAAATATGTTACAATGGGATAATAATTACATCGCAAAGATGAATTAGGATGCTAGTAGCTTTATGGTTAATTTACAGACAACCTGGCTAATTTATTACCTCTGGTAATAGCTCTTGAACGAATGGATGGGGGAGAAATTAGCCTGAGGACACATTATCATACGCAATCTATGAAAGCCTGCAAGCTACTACTACGCGATATGCAACGCTTTACACCAACACGTTAATATCATTAGAAAGTAGGCCACGTGTCTTTTGTGTATGTAATATTCTTTCAACACCATTGTAAGATCTAGATAAGAAAAATGATAATGAATAAGAACATAAAATAGATTATTCTTAATAAAATCACAATCGTTCTTTCGTTTATCTAAAATCATGTAGATATATAAATGAGGATAATTAAATCGTTAGATTTAAAAAATATTTCATTTTTCTCCAAAAAAAATTCAAATTTCTTGTTGCGTTTTGCGCAATTCTCAAAGTTATTAAGAAATAATCCTTCGATTATCGTGTCCTCGTGACAAACGCACGCTCAGCATGCAATTAACGTAATGCTAGATTATAATGAAAGAGAGCATGTGTCCTATCATTAAGCCGAAGGACGTGTAATTATTTCAGGAAGCCGACATTCGTGTAAGCGTGATACATAAATGTAATTACCGTATTGACAAAGATGAATGAACACGATCTATAATACTTTCCTTCAACTAGTCTTATTCCTATTACGTAGCTTCGAATATTTTAGAATATTTTTCACTAGCCATTACATCAAAATGATTTACGTAAGAAACGAATGAAATTCTTTGTGGCTACTTCGGTCCAATAGAAAAATATGTAAATTTGAAATATAAATTCAACATGATTGTCGCATTCCTCAAAATCGTTTTAACGTAAGTAGATATGTATTTATTCGGAAACCAGCTAAAAATAAAAATATTATATCGTAAAAATTATTCGTATATAGTAAACTATATCGAATTGCAATAAATCTTTACAAGAGATATTGATATTCCAACAAAAAAAAAAATAATATATATATATATATATATATATATATATATATATATATATATATATTATGCATAAGAAAATTTTCATATGAAAATTTGTTTTAAAATTTTAATGCGTTTACTTGATAAGAATTAAAATGTTTTAAATATTCACGAATGTCAAGGGATTTCAATCGATAAGATATAACCAGCAAAGATCATAAGATCGTAGAATTTTTTAATGATTTTCAAGTAACAAGCATTGATAAATAAAAAATTACTTTTGTACAATCCTTTCATTCTTGCTTTTGAAATATAACCTTTTAACGATTCTCTTCGTTCTTATTTTCTATCTCTATTTCTTTCTCATTTCAACCGACTCTTAATAGACACCCGATAAGAGATTGATACTATAGTGGAATCCGCGTAATCACGCTTTTACAATCCAATGTTTACGATGACTTTACAAAGAGACAAAGAGACAAAGAGAGAGAGAGAGAGAGAGAGAGAGAGAGAGAGAGAGAGAGAGAGAGAGAGAGAGAGAGAGAGAGAGAGAGAGAGAGAGAGAAATAACTTTCACTAATTGAAGCTTTCATTGAAAATAAAATAATCTTGGTTTCGCGTATGAAATCAATCGAGATCGTAACCGCCAAATAAATTCTTTCAATATTTCGAATAATTCTAAATTTTAATTTATCATCTTGTCGAGACAAATAAGAAAAGAACAAAAATGAAAAAGAAGAAGAAGAAGAAGAAGAAGAAGAAGAAGAATTGTACTCGTTATATTACAACTTTCGTGACTTTTCATCCGTTAATTATTTTGGAAGTCCGATTGTAATTATTGTCGAGAGGATACTAAAAGGCGTGGTAATTAAGTGAAATAAGGCTCAAATTTACGATGAAGTCTTTCCTTCGTGTTCTACGTGCATGATAAGAGCTACACCATTGTCATACTGTACTCACGAGATCAGAAATTGCATTGCAACGGTTTATTCAGGAAAAAAAGGAAATAGAAGTTAGATCTAAGGAGAAAAAGAAAGGGATGGAATATTCGAACGATAGATAAATACAACAGATCTATTTAAGATTTAAAAGAAATAAAAATAATTTCATATAGTAACGCGATGGAATTCCTGGTAAATTATTGAAATTAAAGCACGTGACGTGTCATCGTTACGAACAATTAAACGTTCGCTGCGTAATTACGATATACATCGATACGCGCTGCCCGTATGGACGCTTAAAAATCGTTTAAACGATTAAACATTCGCGAGATGAGAGTACAATAACCAGGAAAACGTGAGTGGTCGTGGACTATAAACGAGAGCGAAATTTACGATCGACGCGCCAAGAATAATAATTAGAGTTTCTTGATCGTTTTGTTCGACGACAATAAGGATAACACGATATGTGCGTAATTCAAATCTCACTTTTATACGGGAGGTAAAAAATAAGACTAAAATATACATTAAGAGTATAAAGAGCAAAAAATTGACAAATAAAAAATAAAAAAAATTAAAATCCAATCATAGTAAATAGCAGTAACGATAAAATATTAGAATGGTAAAAAAGAAAGGAAAAAAAAAAAAATCAGTAAATAATAATAGCACGTAAAATTATACAAAAATATAATATTAGTTAGAGAAAAGGAAAAAGAAAAAAATCGCACATAGATTCACTATCGTTTTCAATTTTGACAAATGAACTTGTCAAAAAAAAAAAAAAAAAAAAAAAAAAAAAAAAAAAAAAAAAAAAAAAAAAGGAATAAAAGAAAAGAAAGGAAAAGAAAAAAAGAATAGAGAAGGCTATGTTTGAAACGCAGTGTATTTTTCAAACTTTCCACGGAGTGACCCCTTCTATTTGACCTTTTCCTCTTCTCCTTTTTCTCCTTATTCGTTTCCTAGCAATCCTGCGTGAAAGAAAACCGGTGGACGTTCTATTACGTGTATTTCATGTCCGTAACAAGCAAGTGGCAACCATTTCCTTCCCCTTTCAATACTACCCTTTATCTCAGTCTCTCTTTTTATCTTTATTTCTATTCTTCCCTATCCGTAGCGCGGACATTCTGATATTCTTATCTAACCAAGCAAAAAGGAATTCTTTTTAAGCGAACGATTTACTTGCGACGTCACGAACTAACCATACCAGGGTATAGATTAAAAAAATCGATTACTTTTTCTTCTCTCTTTTTACTCCGTTGCTCATACAAATAATTTCTCTTCACTCGATTACCTGTTTAATGTAACGATAATTCCAGTCCATGTTATTTTTTTCTTTTTTTTTTTTTTTTTTCAAATTTTACTTCGATTACTATCCAAAGATAGAGAAAAATAGAGAGAGAGAGAGAGAGAGAGAGAGAGAGAGAGAGAGAGAGAGAGTACGTATCTTCGCAAATTGTGTCACGCATGATCGCGTGCCCAAGAAGAAAGAGAGTATATGCAGAATGTAGTCGTGCGTAAAAAATGAGTGAAAATTTACGAGTAATTTGCTGTTAACAAATGACGTTATATATCACGAGACACACGTAGGATTATAAAAAATTTTTAACGCGTTACAATTCTATCTCATCTTTCTCTTTTTTATTTCTCTTTTTACAAATGATACGCATTTGCTTCTATCTATACGATTTACAATAGTAAGCATAATAAAATCACAAGAAGAGGCTACAATAAAGATATAAGTAATAATCTTTATTGAATTAAATCCGTATTTCGATTAATATATAACCAATCGATTTTCATGAAAATAATTATATTACAAGTTCGATTTATATTTTCTTAAACCTAAACAATTTCTTATCTATTGTATCACAATTATCGATCCACATTATATGTCATTCTCTCCTAAACTAGAATTCTCTTAACGCGTTCATATATCGACACATATATCGATGACATACCAGTTTATTTCAATCATCTCGACCTTCGCCCTTAATTACTATATATCTTTTTGTTCTCTATTTCTTCTTTGATACGAACATCCAATTAATCCTGATCACCGAAAAGATCTTTCATACCGAAGAAGAAACGTACGTTTTATCTTTTTCTCTATTTCTTTCTAACTATCCTGACATTTCCAACATCTATCTCCAAAAGCTTACATCCCAAGGGTTCAATCTCCAATTATCGGCTAACATTCTCAAACTTCAATTTCTTTACGTTGATCGCAAAGGAACTTGGAACCAAACTACTATTAACACCGTGACGACTTAATTAAAATTATTTTGACGTTTTCTATTTTCCCGATAAACCTCATAGAACTCTCATTTTTCCTCCCATCATTATTTTTCTTTCTCTCTTTTCACGACGAAAATAAGAAAACTCATCCCGTAACACGACGCGATTTTCAAGCTTTCAAAGAAAAATAGGAAAACGTATATAGCTAAACTGAGAAAAATTGATTCGCATTTTCGAAAGTTAACTGTGTGTATATGACCGTTCTTGAATCTTTTTCGAGATAACGTCCAAATTGTTACGACAGGCTATTCTCTAGTGGAAGAGAACATGTCGAGAAGAAAATATCGATCTCTATGTATTCTTTTAATAAAACTGTAAACAATGAAAAATCTACGAGTATTATTTTAACAATTTTAAAAATAATCTCCAATAAATACGAACAGGTTTATTCGTTATATATATATATATATATTCGTCATATATATATATACTACGTGAAATAAAATTTCCCCGATTATTCTCTCACGATTTGTATAGTAAATATACATATTCGTTTTTTGTAGATAGATATCTATTTACATGCATGTGTATATATATGTTTTCCTAAATTCATAAATATTCTCATGTTTGTGACACCATGATGAACGAGGGTTATGATAAACGACATCAAGAAGACTAACAATAAAGAAAAGAGCCGAAAAGCTTTGGCCGTCGGACAAAGTTGTTGATGCATGAAAATTAAATTTTCAAAAAGTAATCATTATCCATCTTTCATCTTTTCGTAATAAATTGCCGCAAGGTATAAAATTTGTCATATAAATTAGAACATTAAAGTAAACTTACAAAAAAGAAAGCGAAAAAAAGAAAGCGAGAGAGAGAGAGAGAGAGAGAGAGAGAGAGAGAGAGAGAAAGAAAAAGAGGGGAAGAAAGGAAATGGATATTAAATACCGTCGTAAGTTCGCTAAATTTGTCTTCCGCGAAAATTTTCTTTCAAAACTGCTACCACAATCGGTAGTAGCAAAACAACACTACCCCACCATATCCATTCAGTTTCGTCACGTGGAAAAGAATATGATACGTCCGCGACCATTACTTTCCACATCGGATTTCCTCGTAATTTTTAACTTTGTTTTTAAAAACTTAAGAACTTCTTCCATCACTTCTCTTTCTTCAACTTCTTTATTCGAATAAATTGTAAAGTTTTTGCCTTTCTGAATCGTCAATAAAGACTTGGGCAATAAAAAATGAGTACCTTTCAAAAAGTACGTATCTTTCATACTTTTCACAAACTTTTCTTGTAACACATTACAATTTTTCTTATATAAATTATATAACACATACAATTATTATTATTATTATTATTATTATTATTATTATTATTATTATTATTATTATTATTATTATTATTTTACTACTATTACTTTTATTACTATTATTATTGTTATTATATTATCATCATCATCATCATCATCATCATCATCATCATCATCATCATTATTATTATTATTATTATTATTATTATTTTATTATTACCATTATTATTTCGGGTTTCACAAAATCTATACTTCGATTTGAAATTTCATTCCGATACATGAATATGTAGTACAAACATTCGAATGTCATTAATAAGTATATGATCTGTTTACTCTATTATTATTTCTAAGTTCTCCATTGTTGTAAGGAAAGGAAAAACATAAGGAATGAAAAACACTTAAGTCCTACGTGAGAATCAGTCTTACGATCGTTGATCATATATATTGATATATTCGGATCGTTGACTGACCTTGACTTTCCGACATCTCCGAGCAGCGATGGATCTTGACTGTTTTCTGAGCGCCTCCAGAGGAAACCGCTAGGCACGGGATTCGTCCGAGGAACCTCCACCTCGGTGCCACTTCGTAAACTAGCCTTTTACACCCCCGCCCTATGCTCCGTTTGATCGAAAAAATCACTTCGTGCACCGATTGTATCGATATTTTAACAAACACGACAAACAGCAGCAGCAAGAATAGCAATAACAGAATTAACAGCAAGATTAACAACACGTCGACGAGTATATATTATCACGATTTTGTTATTATACGCGACGAACAATCCGTATCGTCGTCGCCTGAAACGAATGTCGTCAATTTCACCGAGGAAGAACACGTTTGAAAGGTGTGAATGTGCGAGATCATTCGCAAAATCTTTACGACGCTTTTATTCTTCCTTATCTTTTTTGTTTCTTTTTCCTTTTTCTTTTCTTTTCTTTTCTTTTCTTTTCTTTTTTTCCTTTTTGCTTTTTTTCTAATACAAAATCACAATGAACCTAATGATACGTGTATGTGTATGTGTGTATGTATGTATGTATGAATGTATACATGTATGTATGTACGATGTATGTATGCATGTGTAAAGATTTATATATAAATATATGTGTACACGTATGTATGTACGAAAAGGTGAACGTGAAAGCGAGAGAAAGGAGGAGCAAACGAAAGGACGCGAATCGCTTGCGGCACGGTCTGGGCGGTAACTGAGGCGAATGTAGGCGTCTCGACGCTCAGCATCGCTCCCACCCCCCTTTTCCCTCTATCCACCAATGCTTATCTCCTACTACCTTCCAGAATCGTACTGGCCCTCTGCGCCTTTTATCGTTTCTATACTTTTCTTTTCTTTCTCCTGCTCTCTCTCTCTCTCTCTCTCTCACTCTCTCATTCTCGATTACGATCTCTATCTATCTCTCTCTCTTCATTTGTCTGTTCTCTTTTTTTTCTCTACAGCTCGTCTCTCTCTCTCTCTCTCTCTCTCTCTCTCTCTCTCTCTCTCTCTCTCTCTCTCTCCCTTCCTCTTTATCTATCTCTCTTGAACAATGGATATCGCCAATCGAACTGAGACTTTTTTCGTGTTAATTACGAAGACTTATCGGACATCAAAAAAATATACATAAATTTGATGTGTGTGTGTGTGTGTGTGTGTATGTACGCGGTCGCGCGCGCAAGTAAAAATCTTATTTGAAATAACATAATCATTATTATTCATAGAACAATTTTATAAACAAAACAATAATACTCGCAATAAATGTATAAACAATGTTAATTTTTAAAATTATGTGAAAAAAAGAAAAGAAAATTTTCAAACTTCGATAGAAATATTATTATATTTCTTATAATTAATTATTAAATTTCTTAATAACATTATATAAATTTTCAAACGACGATAGAAATATTATATCGATTCATTGATAACTATTTAATAAAAAGTAAATAAAAAGAAAAAAGAAAAAAAAAAATATATATATATATATATGTATTAATATATAATATACATATTGTTCTCTTTATGAGATAAAATTTCGTAATCTTTTTATCGTTTCATTTTAGAGAAATAAAAGCAGCGAGTGTCAGCATTAAAAGGTATTTTTCATTGCTTGAATTTCGTAGAGTACCTTAAGCTCTTTTCTTTACTTCGTTAATAGAACAATAATAATAATTGTCCCTCGATGCATCTCGAGGAGAGCATCTTTAAAATGAAAGAAAGAATTTAATTGAAATTCTAGTGAGACTTTTTAAACGAACGTAACTTCATACTTCGTCGGATAATAAATTATCCTCGTCTATTTAGAGGTTTATTCATGCCATTAAACTCGAATCCATTTTATGTCTCTTCGTTTACATTGATATTAATCGGAATACTTCGAAAACACGGCTCTTTTTTATTTTTCATTTTTTCTTTCTTTCATTTCTTTTTTTTTTTTTTTTTTTTTTTTTTTTTTTTTTTTCAATCCAGTCGAAAAACGAATAACAATCGTTAAGATTCAATATCGAATTATATCAAAAGATTATAAATACATATACTAATTAAAATTCGATATATATATATATATATATATATACATATGTATGTATGAATGTATGTCTGTATATATGTACGTAAGTGTATATGTATTTTTGTACGTATGTATAATTAATACTTACTACATCCAATAGTTAATTCGAAGAACATAACCTTAAGTGGCTTCAATGTCAAGTTTTCTCTTTGATATATCTAAACAGATAAAATACATTTATATAATTAATGAAAATAATATAAATTTCATTTAATACGAAATACTTACATTTTCTCGAAAGATGTCATTTTTACAGTTACATCGTAAGAATACGTATGAATACATGTTATAGAAATAATAAATCAAAATTTAAACTAATAATACTGTTAAATATAAGAAACACCGAATTTAGATAATAATGTTGATTATTAATTATTATATCGATTTATCTATATGAGAAATTATACGAATTACTATGTATTAGAATATGCAAAGAAACGAAATACACGTATGCGAAGTTATATCGACTGTTATTAATGGAAGACTGTACCTAAGAGATATTACGAACTATGAAACATCTACAAGTAAAATAAATAAACAATGAGGAGGATCGTAAGGATGTATACGTAACGTAAAAGGAATGAAGGGCTCAAGAATGTTGTTTGATTATACGCGTCGTAATACATTGGCGGGGTTATTTCAAGATGACGTCACTTTTACTTTCACAGCTACGAATCGAGCGCCCTCTTTCACGGGCGCCAAAATATGAAATGTTTATTTGATATTTTTTCGATATTAATAATCGAAATATTTTCTTATTTATTTATGACAATTTATTAATCTACATAATCGTTATTACTTATTAGTACTATAAAGATTCGATGTTATATAATTTAATGAAATATTTTTGAACGAATAAATGTTTATAAATAATATACTCTATCACAAAAGATGAGAATAAAATTATTTGATTTAAGAACTTAAAAAGTAACGTCGGCAGTAGGTCAATACTGTAGAAAAGCTTCGTTTACAACGCAAACGAAAAATCAACGATAAGGAATTCTATTGGTTCTAATGAATAAGATTGACGAATCGTGTAATTCTGTTACATAGAAATTATCCTTGAGTTTTTTACGATGAAACTATTCTTTCCTTTTTGGAGTTTACGAACTGTTATGGTTTTAGAAGGTTGTATAAGATTAATAAGATTTTTATTGTTGTTTGTGACAAAAAATTAAATTAATAAAGTGTGATCGATAAGAATTAGATTGATAAAGTGTATATTACTATCTATTTAATCTTACAATTTGTTATCTTTTATACGCCTTTCTTATATGTCAAATACATTTTCTTTTTGTAGGAAAAGATGTCAAAAATATTTTGAAAGTTATGAATGTTGTCATGAATCATATAAAAGTAAACGGTAATATTTTCTTTTTAAATAAATATTTTTTCTCTTTGTAAATAAATATTATTTGATAATGTATATTTCGAAAATAATTAATATGTCATTTTCATTTATAATCCAGTTAGAAAGAAATGTCCCTTTATGGAGAAATGTTATCGAAAAAATCCAATACATTTTGCAGAAATGTCACATCCTCATTGTAAGTATTCTTTTATGATATTATATTGCAAATATGTTATAATAATTAAGATAAAATAAACTAAGTAACATTAATTTCTTTTCAGTCGAAAGATTGGTAATCGATCAATTGGACGATACATTAAATATACCTGATGTTCTTGATTTTGAATGTGATCGATCTCAATTATTGGATCAATTGAAGGTGATACAAATTGTAATGAGAAAAGAAAGGGACAAGGACAGAGACAGTTTCTTAAAATTAAAGAAAGACTTACTTTCAACAGATGTTACAAAAAATTCTGCTACCTCAAAAAGTCCAAATAAAGTAAGTAACTTAGAAAGTCACAGATTAGATTCTGAAAGTCAGCAAAGCTCAAGCTCATCGGTATCTATAATGGATACTTATGTATCTTGTAAATTGAACAAAGACAGAGAGGAAATACGAAGAAAGGCAATAAAAAGAATGAAACAGCAAGGCTTCGAAGTATCTTTAGTGGAACCTGGAGAATTTGCTATTAAATATGCTCTTGCTGCTCCCTATTACATATTTTTTACAAGAATAGAGAAGTCATTATCTACTTACAATCAATCATTTTCTATAACCTTTCCTGAAATATTAGATAAAAGTCTTGGAGAAATAAAATCTAGTTTACAAATTACTTTCATGGTCGATGTTGGATGGCTTTGCTTGCAGTATTTATTAGCAGGACAAAAAGCCAATATAACAATTTTATATGGAGATAGAGTAGATAAGGAAAAGTTAGGTGAGAATATTACTTTGATATCTGTTCCTCTACCAAGACCGTATGGTTGTCATCATTCAAAGATGATGATATTGGAATACAGTGATGGCGGAATCAGAATTGTAGTGTCTACTGCAAATTTATATTCTGATGACTGGGAAAATAGAACTCAAGGGTATGTAAACATATCCTTCAATTATCTAGCATTTATTTCTTCTCAAATAGTAAGCCTTAAAAATAAATCGAATTACTTTAATCTTAATTAGACTTTGGATCTCTCCTCATCTACCTTCATTACCGAAATCCGATAACCCGACTAATGGAGAATCTAAGACAAATTTTAAAAGAGACTTTCTACAGTATTTGAAAACTTACAAACAAACAGCTTTAAACAAATGGATTGATATAGTAGAAAGGGCTGATTTTTCAGACGTTAACGTTTTCTTCATTGCCTCCGTACCTGGTAGTTATCGTCAGACCAATGTAGATACATGGGGACATAGAAAGTTGGGTTATGTTCTTTCCACATATGCTAGCTTACCACAAAATGCATTGCATTGGCCAATAATTGCACAAAGTTCCAGTTTAGGAACTTTAGGATCGAGTTATCAAAATTGGTTATCAACAGTTATAGTGTCATCCATGTCGAAGACGAAAGAATCGAAAATTCTTCCGAACTTTCAATTTATCTTTCCTACTCAAAAAAATTATGAAGAAAGTTTTGACTGTCAGAATGCTTGTTGCTGTTTATGTTATAGAAGGCAAACTCATTTGAAACAAGAATGGATCCAAGATTATTTATAGTAAGTAAAAATTCATATATTCCTTTCATTCTTTTTCAAATAAATTTTATTTCATTAATAACATTTTTACAGTCAATGGAAAGCTTCGAAAACATTCAGAGATAAAGCAATGCCTCACATTAAATCTTACACGAGATTGTCTCCTGATTTAAAAAAAATGGCTTGGTTTGTGCTTACCAGTGCAAATTTAAGCAAAGCTGCATGGGGAACACAAACGAATTATATCGCGAGTTACGAAGCTGGTGTATTATTCCTACCTACATTTATCGTAAGTATTAAAGACAAAAATCAAATAATATCAAATATTGTTTAAATCTGATTTAAATGATATATTTTTCTCGAAGACCGGAGAAACGACATTCCCTATAGAAAAGGAAAATGACGACTCAAATATTCAACCATTTCCCATTCCATACGACCTTCCATTAATTCCTTATGAGCCTGAGGATAATCCATTTGTGATGGACATATTCAACGAATGAAATATTTTCCCAAAATGATTACATAGGTACGTTCAATCTACGTTACAATAGACGATGTGTGATCTTGCCATTGCCCCTTCCACTTCTATTTCCCCTTCCTTCTCCCACTCCGCTCCTTCTCCCACTTTACTATATTTAATACATCTTTTTTATAGTGTGTACTCAACGATATGTCCACAAATATGCTCAATGAATGATATGTCCACAAATATTTTTAAATAAAAATTTATTTCAACTTAAGTAAATCCGCATATTTCGTTATTATAATTTCCCAACTGGCGCGGAAGTGGAAAAAGAAAAAAAACAAAAAGAAAAAAATTAAACAAATACAGAAATGGAAAATAAATTACTGAATAAATAGTCGTTCTCAGGTTCGTCACGTAAAGAGAAAATTTTGTAAAAGTGAATCGGCTCTTGCAAAATTTTTGGATTAGGTACATAAGACAACGACAACAACTTATTTTCTCAGTATCACTCGACTTCGTGAATTCGAGTCAGTTACCTCGATGGGCACGTGTTTTCCATAAAACATCAGCAAGAAAGCGCTTCCTGATGAGAGGCGGAGACATTATCCACCACTTCGAGGTAATATTGACTCGTTTGTGCATGCTTAGACTTCGAATAAGCTTTAACTAGTCATTCTTTCTCTTTCTCTCTTTCCGTCTCTCTCTCTCCCTCTTTCACTCTCTGTCTCTATCTTGCTGTGTTCACTCAAAGCAATTAAATGAAGTATTCGAATATTTTGCAATGAGAATTATTGATCGATCTGCCTATGGATATCTTAAGTAACCTTGAAGAACAAAGATCTCCAATTCCGCTCCATACACCTTTACATATATATATATATATATATATATATATATATATATATATATGTATAGAAAATAAGGAAAGAGAGTTAAAGAAAAAAAAAGAAAGGAAAAAAAAAAAGAAAGAAATACATAGATACATAAACATTTCTGTGTACGTAAATGGCTTCGTCACAGCTCGTACGTTTCATCCAAGGACATTGTCGAGTTATTACAGTACATTTCTCGTGGAAGAGCTAAACGCAAACAGTGACTATTTCTCCAAATAAATCTTCTCGATAATCGAAAAAAAAATCCAGTCAAATAGATATCGATCGATTCCGTGTATTTACATATATCTCCCTTTTATCCTTTAACAGTTTATGCAAACATCGTTTCTGGCAAACACATTCTGTTTTATACATTCTTTTTTTTCTGTCACTTTTATTTTTATTTTTTTTTTCTCCTCCCCATTTTATATGCCTAGTATCGCCTAATTAAAATTGACTATTTTTATATTCATCGATAAGATTGATATCATGTAATCTCATAAATAGATAAAGGATGTCTGTCTTATAATACAATATGAACATAAACGAGATAACCTTGTTCATTCTCATTATTATCTTCGTTGTATTCTAATTTTTGGTATTCGTTGAATTTGAAAAAAAAAAAAAAGAAAAAAAGAAAAAGAAAAGAAAAAGGAAAAAGAAAAGAATAGAAGAAAAAAAGGTTGTAATGAAAGAACAATTTTAAATACGAAGAGAGAAAAGTTCGTAAGAGTAGATACGCCTTCAAAGAAGTTTCGTCGAAAAATAAAAAAAACTGGCCAGGGTTTCTGCGAAGTCTGGTTACTCCCACCGCTACAGTTAGTCCAATCCTCCCCCGTAAGCGAGAATGTTCTAAGCGCAGATGCAAGAGCTCGGAAAGAAACGATCTGGTCGACACGATGACGACGACGACGACGACGACGACGACGACGACGATAACGACGATGACGGTGTGTTGAACACATCGAGCTAAAGGATTATCAGTTGTTGAGATGTCTTCGATACGAACGGGCTTCCTCTTAGGTCTTCGTACAGGTGTGTGTACGTGTGTGTACGTGTGTGTATGTGTGTGTTAATGTGAATGTATATTTGTATATTCATACATTCATTTCCATAATTGTTGTGTGTTGTCATCACATATCGTTGTCAATATTATTATTGTTTAATAACAAATGCATCAGATGTAGATATGAATATACCCTCGATGAATATTCATTCTGATGTCTCATTTTAAGCTTCCATTGATTTTTCATTATATTTACATCGAGCCTTTCGTTAAAAATATTAACAAAGATTGATTTTAGTGAAAACGCTTGAATTTAGGGTTGCCCCGCGTTCTGATACGTGCTTTGCTTGATAAATCTCGTTGAAAGTGAGCTCGCTCGTATCGAAAGTAGGTTCTATTCGAAATGCAAACTATCGCACAATGTAATTTCATTTATCGTAAAATGTTCATTCTCTCTCTTTCTCTCTTTTTTTCTTTTTTCTTTTTTGTTTCCATTCGTCATTAATAATTTACTTAATAAATAAATGTCACGTAATCGTAAAAACAAGGAATTCGTTGATATTCGTATACGTATAATATTTCTTTACGTACGTATGTATGTACGTGAATGAAAAAAAAAGATACAAACGGCAGACTATTACATATTATTTTTATTGTTATTGTTGTTGTTGTTGTTATTGTCACGCAATTTAGCCACCCCTTTGTCACGATACAGAACATAATCAATAACTACTAAGTGTGGAATCGATGTACGTGATAAAAAAAAAAAAAAAAGAAACAAGTGTTAAACAACGATATAATTGTGTCTCAGCTGAATTAATTTGAAGAATTATATAAATAAAATAAATAATTATTATTTTCTTTTATATTAAAATCAAAAAGAACTTATTAACACGTTTTTCTTATTTATTAACTTTGGGGTGAAAGAAAAGTTATAATCGAAAGAGTCAATTGTTACGTATATAAACACATACTTATATATTTAATCACGTATATACTTAGATATGTTTGTGTATTATAAATATATGAATATCTGACCCTGAAGGAAATCATACGTGAAATATATTATCGGATCTTTAATATGACTCATTTAGCATATGAAACGTAAAATAGCGAGAATTTTCTACAATTTATATTTGTAATACTCATTAATATTATCGTGACCTTCATCCAGGACAATACTTTTGTTATATATGTTTCTTTGTCCATTCGTTCACAGTAAGAGAACCCTCACTTGCAGAATCAAAATCTTCCGAGTGTGACGTAAAGAGGCTGAAAAAGAAAAATAATTAAAGAAATAAATACAGAGCTCTTCGTTATTCGATAACTCGATGACTAAGACGACAACTTTTCGAAGGATTACGAGGTATCCTTTAAAGGATATTATTGAGTAGGACTCTGTGAAAGGAAAAGATTTTTAAAAGTGTCGTTTAACATGATAAAAAGAGACCAGAACTTTTTATCAACGAAAAGTGAACCGTCTCGAGCACGAATCGATAACAACACGGCTTCCCGCCAGTTGAAAGCTTCCAAAGTCTGATCGAATTACAACACATTGACCATTATCGTCCCAGCAGGACGACAAGATCATCAACGAAAGGACGATAAATATTAGGATGATAACTTGTTGGGTCCTAGCCGGTATCCTCGGTGCCGTCATACTCCTTCATCTCCTCGTCGAGGTTCATTATTTCCTACGTATGTTCCTCACGGTTTTCCTTGCGAGATTCTGTAAAAAGAAAATTCATATACTTGATGAGGCATCGGTCTATGGTAAGTACTTGTCACGAAAAAATATTCTTTCTCTTTTCGTTTTTATGTCTTGCAAAAAAAAAAAAAAAGATTTTACGGACAAGTCTATTTTCTTTTGTTTTGTATCTATATTGGAAGAAGGATCGAATCGAAAATATTTATATTCTGATTATAGGCTATTATTAAAAGATAGGACTTAAAACTTCAAGGAAACTTTTATAGAAAGTTTTCTTACTCTTGGATAGAAAACTTTTTCAGAATTTAAAACGAACGAAAGTTTATTATATTATTATAACGAATTAAATTCTTTTGATAATCTATTTGATAAAACATTTAATGAAAATTCTTGATTTACGTGTCATTAGACGATTAACAAAAGTTAGTATGTTATATCAAAAATTATATTACAGTTATTTAAATATTAAACCTAATTTTTTAAACGTCCGAATGAAAATGTATTAATTTCTAAGCTTCGATCGATCGGGAAGGGACAAGCAATGCAGCAAACAAGCCAGGAGAATCCTTACGATTACTTGTGTCGGCCTTGCACATGTCTCGTGTAAACCTTGACCTATAGAGACAATCAGCTGTGATTGATAGAATACAAATAATCGAGGATATATCTCTATTGTTTATTAAAAAAAAAAAAAAAAAAAAAAAAAAAAAAAAAAAATAACGAAAGAGATTCATCATAGGATCATCTCTTTTTTTTTTTTTTTTATTAGGTATTTGTACTACGACCGATGTAGACACTCTTCTCTATCACATGAACAATGCAAGATATTTGAGAGAATTGGACTTTGCTCGAGCTGATTTTTACGAGCGAACTGGTCTTTATCGTGAAATTTGTTCTCAAGGATCTGGTGTCGTTCAAGGAGCAGCAACGATACGTTATCGGCGATTTCTCAAACCTTTAACTATTTATAAGATAACTTCGAAGGTGAGCTTGAAGAAATTATCAGTTGTTAATTTTTTTAAAGATTTAATCCTTAAGAATTCACTTGAATTTTTTTCAAATAAAATTCACACCTCGGAATCTATGCATATTCTAATTAACTTATTCTTTTCTATTAGTTTTTTCTCTTTATTTCGAAATACTTGTTTTCTTTTTCTAAAAATGTTTAAACGAATCTTAACTATCGCATTATCGATCGAACAAACAAGATATATGCATATATGCATATAGTTAAAAAACAAAAATATCCATTTGAATAACCTTCGAATAATTTCATTTAAATTATTTACATTCTTTTGAAATGTATACAAAAAATAAAGTTATAAAAATGGGAATCCACAAGTGATTTCAGACTGATCTAACTTTTGATATCGAAATTTAAAAATTAAAATATTTCTACAAAATTGCATATATGCGCAATGGAATTCAAAGTAATGAAATTCTTAAAATAGAATATTGTAACAAGAATATTTAAAATAGTGTTAGCCATTAACGCGTCCTTATATCGATCATGCTTATATTGTGTTTTACGCGAAAGTACCGGTTTATTATTTTTTATACAATTTTACTGTCATTGCAGATCATTTATTGGGACGAAAAAACGATTTTTATGGAACATCGTTTTGTTACGCCGAGTGATGGATTTATCCGAGCTATAGCTATCTGCAGGCAAAGACTTTTAGACTGCAGTGCAGAGACGGTTATGGGTACTCTCGTTGATCGAGGTGTTAAACAAAATGGTAACGTCGAGGCAGGTGTTACACAGGTAAAATCACAAATATCGTCATTACGATGTGATGTTCAAAAATATATAATTTTTTTTATTATGACGTCATGAATAATTGACATTGAACACTGATTGGCTTCTCGTACATAATTAACAAGATAAGGCAATTAGGATGAAATATTTAGACATTTTTTTCTTTTCAAAATAAAAAAAGAAAAAAAAAATCTTCCGTATTGTTTTTATTCTTATATAATCGCTAGATTTATAGACATTATATGCTTACTGAAACCCATCATATTAAGAGAATTTATTACAAGAAATATTTCATCATTATTATGCACATTAGTTTATTTACTTAAAAATTAATAGATTTATTAACATAAATTTATATGTATTCATACGATTACATCACTATATATATATATATATATAATGATATACATATATATTGATTTATGCAATTAAGTATAAAATCTAAAATCTTAAAAAATCTAAAAAATATCAAATACTATAAATCTAATGTTAGAAAAGATCAAATCATTTAAAGTGTTTACACATAAAATCCATCATCTTGTGTAAAATACATAAAAAAAATTCAAATATAAATATATTATTGATAATATCTCATACATATTATATTACTATGACTTATTAATAAATTGCAATTTATAAATAATTCATAACAAGTACAATAAAAATATTTTCCAGATAACTCACGTGAGGCCAGAGATACCACCAGAAGTAGCAAGATGGTTAGAAAGTAATGAAATTTCCTCTGCGATTCTTCGACAATCAATTATACCTACAATGAATACTACAACAACAGCAACCACGACGACGACAACAACAACAACAACAACAACAACAACAACAACAACAACAATAACACCTTCGAATTGCTGACAAAACGAAAACGCGACGAATGGTGTCGCAGAAACGACGATCTACGTAACTACTACCGTCTAAATATACGATACGCGAGAACATGAAAAGCACCGTGTTTATATGTATGTTCATTCAGAATAATATTTCCAAGTGCACCGATCATTCTTTGTTTGTTGATAATTTAAAGAAGATCTGAGATTCTTCCTTTATGTATATATATATCTTCCTATATATATATATATATATATATATATATATATATATATATATATATATATATCTTCCTACATATATATATATATATTTCTCATACGATTTTTTGTTCTACGTAAATGTATTATATACAATATCTACTTATATATATGTATATGTAGAGAAAAATATAACAACGCGGTGCTTTTAAGATGACTGCTCAGGGCTATTATTTGATGACCGAGAACAAATATTTACACGTAGACATCTAACAATAAGATTTATTCTTATCGTCGCTTCAAGTTTAAAAAGAAAATGTAAAAAAAGAAAGATACGTTTCGCGATGTCGAATTAACAAGGGGATAAGAAAAAAAAAGAAAAGAAAAGACTAGTTCTATAAACAAAAAAATGAAGCACGATGCGAGAAATTGCGTGCAACTAATATAATATAATACATATGTATGTATATATATTGTATGTATGTGCTATGTTTCTCTTAGAAACTTAAACTATAAAAATTATTAGATACTTATACTCTGATTATATACAGGGTATATTAAATTTGACCTAATCACGCGAAATATTTCTGAGTGAATTAAAGATTTTATCGATGAACAAAGAAATTATCGATGTTATCTTTTTTCTTTTTTCTTTTTTTATGAATCAATGCACTTTTATTATCAATTATGACTTATAGAAAGAAAAATTTAATGATATAAATTTGTTGCTCTCTATTAATGAAATAATATCTTATCAGGATATTATTTCGTATCATCGAAAATAACAGCTTAAATTACATCAAATATCTTGTATGAATATGTAAATGTAGTGATTTAGAAATTCATATACGAGCTGGTGATTATGAAAGTGGCTTAAGTCTTACACACACACACACACACATACATCTATATATGTTTTTGATGCTTATGCATTATTATAACGTAGATCAATAAAATAAATGATAAATTGAATTATTCCAAACTTTAGATTTAGCCCATTTTTATGAATACTGCTCATATATATACATATATATATATATATATATATATATATATATTTATATATGTAGATACATAACAATATATGATCTTATTTATGACGAGAAGAAAAAATTTTTACACAACAATTTTACAAATGCTCATTAATTTAAATCGAATTTATACATTATTAAATATGGATTGATTATTATATAAATTAATTAGTCTTTCTTTTTTTTTTCTTATTAAAATAAGAATTAATCTTTTCGCTCTAAACGGTGTAGATATGTATATAATATTAAAATTTTATTTCATACTAAACACCAAATGTCATAAAAAATTGACAATTATGAAATAATATCATACTTTGGTCACGAAATCACACGAAATTTTAATACTAAACAAGTTTTCATTTTTAAATGTTTTTATATTTTTTTTTTTTATCTTGTAATTCTAAAAATATAATATTTCTAAGAGAAATGTAAAATAAAAATATAACGCGCGTATTGTTTTCAAAGAATAATCTTTTTTATTGTAATAAAGTATATCACTAAACTTATAAAATATAAAAATCAAGCACCGTAAACTTTTTGTACACAAACACCAAGAGCGAAAGATCAATTTGCAAAACAATATTTATCCAAGATAACACATGAGTTTATATAATGTAATTGAAATTTCTATTAATTGTTGATTAATTTCTCTTAACGATAAAAGAAAAGTCTGAAAAAGACATTTTTTTTTTTAGATTTCATTGAATCAAACAGACGAGAATATCTTCGTTTTTTTTTTTTTTTTTTATTGCGTCACACTGAGAGGTCATAAAAATAGTTCTAAATTATCATCTAATTATATTTATGGAATGAATGAATTTCTATATTAGCACAATCGACGACAAGTTGAAATTTATAGTTCGTTTAGATAAATAAAGAAAGAAAGTAATATAAAATCAAAAAAAGAAAAACAAAAAAAAAAAAACAAAAAACAAAAAAATAATAGCGAGTAGCAAAATACGCTTTGTTATTATATATCTAGATTGTTCTGTAATAAAATTATTACTACGTTGTGAATATGTTCTCGATGTTATTGTCGTCCAAAAAATATTAGAAAATAAAGAATTTACAGAAATCAATATTGATTCTTAGAAATTTTGCTTTTTTTTTTATTTTGAATGTATTCAATTATTTATGAATTATCGACATACGTCTTGAATATTTATCCTTACCTTTTCTAATGCACATAATAAACATATAATAATCATATTCATGAATATATAATAAAAATGACATATTCATTTCCAAGACAATAACATACTCGAAAGTATTTTACATTTTCTCTCTCTCTCTCTCTCTCTCTCTCTCTCTTTCTCTCTCTCTTTTATATTATTTTTAGATATTTTTATAATATCTACAAATATACAAAACAATGATTAGTTTTAGCTTTCTTAATATTTTTAATTCTGTAGATTGATCTTTATCGTTGGAGAAAAGAAAATACTATTGAACGATAAGAAATTTATATTGAATGTACATTATATATATAAACGAATAAATTCAATGATAGGTTAATACATTGAGTGCCACGTCAGTCACTGATAATTAATATTGAAACCTTCCGTTTAAGTCACTGGTGATTAACAGTATAAAGTATGATATAAAACTAAAGAATTTATATAGTTTTAAATAATTATTGAAAATTTCTTTAAAAGTCATGTAATTTTTATTTATTACAGAATTATTTACATAGCTGTATCGAATAAATTTCAATTAGTATGCTTCGTCATTACTATACCGCTATACCGGCGCTATACGGCCTGAAGGAAATTTCTTTAAAAAATTCCTTGACATCCAATTCGTTAAGTTACTGAATAAAATTATTGTCCAAAGCGATCAGTATTGTTTCATCATTAAAAGAGTAGATATCATTTGCCCTCTTTCATTTATGAAAAGATTACTTACTTGAATAATATTTCTCTTTTTTCACTTGGATATTTTAATAATAAAACAAAATGTGGAATATTTTTCTCTACGCGATCATTGCAATTATTTTTTTCATTGACATAAATTATTTCTTGCGAGTAATATTTATTTTCGTTTGGAGTAAATGCATGCAAAAAAAGGCAAAACCTATGAACGAAACTACAATACATGGTAAGTATTTTTTGAAAATTAATATATTTTGAAAATTTCATTTCTTATTCAATTTCAATTGTACCTAATGCCGATAATATTATTTTTACCATCGTTAAATTTCATCTTTGGATTATTATTCATCACATAGGAACATGAAATAACAAGTTTTCATAATAACTATTTCAAATTTCACATTATTTGCAAAAATAATTTGGTTTCCTTGTATAACGTAATTTAAAAAAAAAAAAAAAAAAAAATAAAAATAAAAAAAAAAAAACCGAAAGCTTAAATCACTATTTATTTAATTAAAGATACTATTTAACAAATTACTAATAAATTTATTTATTATATTACTATTCATTTATTTAAACAATGTCGAGTAGTAAAATATAAAAAATCGATTTGATACAATGATTGTAAGAATCGATAAGATCCGTTCAAATGAATGATTATTACGACACATATTTTTTCATTAACATTTTTATATCCTCTTTTCAATCATTTTCAATCACTATTAACTTATCATGTAGATACTTAAGATCGATTTAATTAATACATAACAAAATAACATTATTCAATTTATTTTTCAGGTATATGTATTACTCAAGATTTGGATCTTGTATTGTCACATATGAATAATGCAAGATATCTACGTGAAGTAGATTTTGCTCGTTTTCATTATTTTATTCAAACCGAAATGTTTTATTTGATGAGAAAAATGGGTGCCACTGTAGTCTTAGGTGCTTCATCCACAAGATATCGACGGCCGATTCCTTTCCTTATGACGTACAAAATCATGACTAAGGTAAAATCAAAGGTCTCAAAAACTTCGAAAGATGACGGTAAAATCAATGTTAAATTCTCGTGATAAAATGATACTCTTCTATTGCAGTTAATTTATTGGGACGAAAAAAGTTTATATTTCGAGCACAAGTTCATCAATCTTCGAAATAATTTCATTCACACGATCATTTTCAGCAAGCAAACGACGATCGGTTTGAAAATATCTTTGACCGAGTTCTTGAAAAAATTTGAACCTGAAATTCGTTTACCTGAAATAAACGAAGATCTCAAATTATGGTTAGAATCGATGGAATATAACTCTCAGAAACTCAAAAAGAAGGATTAAAAAAAAAAAAAAAAAAAAAAAAAAAGAATTGTTTTTTCTTCTGTTTTTATATTTTTCTCACAAGTTTTTTACGTTATATGTGAGTGCTGTTTTAATTATTTTATATTAATCTGTTTTTAATTAAAAATTTATCCTTCATATCTCTCGAGTGTTTTAGATCAATAGGTATTCTTTGTTATGTTAATATTTTTAATGTTACTACAAAAATGTGTCTTATGTTTATAACATAAAATAAAATAAAAAAAGAAATTATGTTTACAGATAAAATCTGCATTTTCATTTTGATCTTTATACTTACGACATACAAAATATAAAAAATCGAATAATAGTGAGGAAAAGTAGAGATTATATTAAGTTAGAGAGAGATCCTTTTTGCCATATCGAGAAAAAATATGAAAAAAATCGGATTTTAATGAATCGCTAATAGTAATTATTGACGAAAAAACAATTTAACGTTTATTCAGCATAAAATTGTAATTTATGAAAATGATTGTAAATAAGAGAAATATATTTCTACAGTAATGAATAATATATGATAATTTTTGTAAAGTCAATTTATTTTTTCATTTTGTTCTTGATGTGATTACATTATAATAAATTTGAAAAGAAAAAATATCAATAGAAAAGAAATTATATTATTCTTTTTTATTATATATAATATTAAGTTAATAACTATTATTATTTATTACTGTATTATTATATTTTTGTCTCTATCTATTACAAAATGAAATGAATATTTCTTTAGTTATTCTACATAAATAAAGCGATTACGCTAGTTTTGATTATGTTTTAATTAGATATCAAGTACTCTAAATGTAAAATGTAAAATGCAAAAATTCAGGACAAGAGTTGTGTACATCTAAATTTTATAACAATATGCTTTTTTTATTTAATTTATAATACATAATGTGAAATAATATTTACTATAGAACAAGACAATGATAGAGCAAAATTTTTAAATTTAATAGATATTTAATATACTATTATAATTTTTTTTCTAAATACAACATAAGCAGTGGAATGTTGTATATACATTTTCTATTCTTATGATTAAAACAAAAAGTATGATAATATTCAAGAAAGAAAGAATTGTCATATTGTACAATTAGTATATTTAATTAAGTTATACTTTCTTTTATTATATAAACAACATATAGTTTAATGTATATCTTCTGGATTGAACATGCCCTGCAAGGAGAATATTATTAATTGAAAATATCTATTTTAATATTTTATAATGAGATATTAGCAATCATACCTTAGCACGTCTTAGAATTGAATCTTTACTAGCATCATATGGATGATCCTTACTAGGAATCTCTAATACAGAAGGAATAGGCTGAGTATGACTGTCAATAACATGTCTAATCATTTCAGCAACCTAAAATTTATTAAAGTTTATTAGAGATAACATATTAATTAATAGTAGTAACAGTTTGTTGAAACAAATGAAAATAAATTTTATATTACACTATTGTACTCACGTTATAAAATTTTAATAAATTTACTCACATTTTGATTTATAAGAATAATGTCAATGTCATCTCTTTTAATAAAACGCTTAAATGTATCCTCTATTTCACTCTCTGGTGTATCTGTAAAATATATTACTTTTCACAGTACATATGTAACTATCTATCCAATACAAATAATTACTTTGTTTCATATAACAATAAAAACAAAAGTTGTAATTATAAAAATAAAACAATACTTTTATCAACAACCATAAAGTTAGGTTGACGATGTTTATTAATTTCTCCAACACCTCCAAGTAGGAATCCTACACATGTATCCTGAGAAGAGAAGAATATATGGTAAACTTATATATTTCTTGAAAAGTATTAAAAACTCTACTAAAACAACATTACATTGTAAATAAAACTTAAATCTGTAAAAATTAAGTTTACCTCATCTCCTATTACCGCAAGAAGTTTACCCTTTCCAGCTGAATGAAGTGTCATTATTGTAAAAATAAGTTACAAGATATTTTGGAGAAAGAAGAATAAATAAAGTCGATGTAAATTTTCACGTTCAGTCAGCTGACAGTATCACACCTATTTCGATTAGGTATAAATCACGTGCAAAAACTCGTCCAATGAAATCGATTGTTTGTATTAAAGTCGGGACACAAGTGCAATCGAATGGAATGGCGCGTTTTCAATTGTGTTTCTTGTTTCTATGATCGACTTTCATTCTATACCACCTTAACCAATCTCTTTTACTGTAGAATGAATCTAATATCTTCAGCATTTCTAGTATTAGGTAATTAATTAATAGAAAACTTAAATTTCTCTTATAGATCGTAAGGTGAGTTTAAGTAATCTTATATTTTATTGTACGCGCAATCTGATTATTATTATTCTATAATGATTCTATCTTTAGTTTCAAAATCAATTGACAAGAAAATTGTAAAGTAGATAGGATAAATACAATTGGTCTTTAGCCTTATCTTTATTACTACAACTTTACTAGAAAGTTTGTTAGCTTGTATAAAGCTTCTACGTCTCCCGTATCTTTCTGATTATTTGTGGAAGTACAGTGAAAAAAGTAAAAAGGATAAGAATTCGTGCGTGTTACGAAATTTGTCGTAACAACGTGTAGATACCATTATTTAAAAAAAAAGGAAAAAAAAAAGGAAAAAAAAAAAAAAAAAGAAAAAAGAAAAAACTAAAGTGTTCAACACATCGATTATAAGTCAATTCTGTTATATACACTGCCAATTAAATTATCTGCAATTTTGTTGATAACGGATTTGAAACTTTAAATAACATATATACGAACTTAAATCCCATTTATTCTTAAGGAGGCGATATTCGATTCCTTCAAACAGTATGGCCACTTGGGATGGCTCATGTCACGAACCTGAAGATTCAAATTATTTTTTTTATTCGGGTCAAAATAGTGCCATTCCTAATGTAGAAAGTTGGACTTTTTATCCCAGTAATGGGAGCAACGTTTTTTTCCATAGTACTCATGCACCATATTCGCAAAATACTTCAATGATGTTGGGACAAAGTGAACATATTGCTTCCTGTCAAACGGATGCTAACTTTTCATCAGGTTCTCTAAATTCATTGCCTTTAAGAGACACTTGCCCAGATTACTTAAATGCTCCAGGCAGCGCACAAGACTGTCAAGGTAACAGTAGGTCACAGAACATGTCAACATATTATCAAAGCAATAGACAAGGGAAACGAATTAAAAATTATAAAGATAACAATAAATATGAATTTCCAAAAGAAATTAGTCGCAACACTTGTAGCATAGTTGAACATTCCAATTTACATCCTACCGCAAATGAATTTATACCACATGGAATTAAACATTACCCCAATCAAGCAAATACAAGTCTACATGTAACTAATCCAGAAGATTCTAAACCACATTTGCCACAAAAAACGTATGTTTCTGATAATGGGAGTAAATATAAAAAGAAATATAATACAAAAAAAAATAATTCATACAAATATAAAGAAATACCAGAATATAACTTTCGGCAAAGAGCTTCATTTCAAAATTCCTATAAAACACAACATGGTAGAAATTATAGAAAATATCAAAATAGTAAGTAGTACTGTATAAAGCATATATATTTATTAATAAAATAAATGATATCAATAATTAAAAAATTTTTATTTTAGCTTCTGAAGAACCGGTAGGTATGTCTAATGATCATAGAAATAATTCAACTATTGATGAAACACAGAAGAATGACAAATTTATGAATATTAATGCAAATATCAATGCCAATAAAACTAATACACCTAATATTGAAGAGAGACATGAAATCAATGATCAAGTAAGAGCTAACAAAGAAAATGCTGGTGCCAGCAGTACTACAAGTCAAAATTGTGATTTAAGTAAAAATAATTACCAACGTCATAATACTAATTTTGGAACACAACGTATTCCTGCTAAATATAGTAGAAAAGTTACCAATAATCGCAAGATTGGTAGATATGATAATAATTATCGTGAAAGAAAAAATAACTACCAGGAGTATAATAATTATAAGGAAAAATATGAAGAAAGCAAAATAGATATTACTAAGGATAAATATAAAAACAAAGATGTGACTCAAGAAACTAAAGAAGTAGAAATTGTGAATTGGAGACAAAAGGGAGAAGGTAATGATAGAAATAATATTTCAAAACGAAAGCAGAATAAAAAACATGAAGGTAATGATAAATTATTTTTTAGTATAAAACTTATTTCCTACGTTTGTCAATTTACTTGAATAGTAATTGATTTTTTATAGATGATGATGCAAGCCAAAGGGAAAGATTAACAGATCAATTAAATAGAGGACAATTAGAATGTTTAGTATGTTGTGAATATATAAAACAAAATGATTATATCTGGTCTTGCTCAAACTGCTATCATGTTTTACATTTAAAGTGTATAAAAAAGTGGGCAAAATCTTCCCAAGCAGGTACTCTCTTTTATTATACAAATAATTTCAATTATAAACAACATTAAGAAATCTTTTTTTTTTTCTGTTCTTTTTTCTATTTTTTTTTTCTTTTCTTTTCTTTTTTTTTTTTTTTTTCTTTTTTTTGTAGAAAATGGTTGGAGGTGTCCTGCATGCCAAAATGTAAGCACAACAATTCCCGAAGAATATTTCTGTTTTTGTGGCAAAACAAATATGCCTGAATGGAATCGCAGAGATATGGCTCATTCCTGTGGTGAAGTTTGTGGGAGATCCCGAATAAAAAATAATTGCCCTCATAAATGTACTTTGCTATGTCATCCAGGATCTTGTCCATCATGCATAGCAATGGTAACAAAAAATTGTGCTTGTGGGAAAACATCACAAACGCTACAATGTTGTGCATTAACATTATTATTATGTGATTCTGTTTGTGGAAAAATCTTAAATTGTGGAAAGCATACATGTGAAAAGAAATGTCATCATGGGGAATGTGAGCCCTGTGATAAAATTATACAACAAGGTAATTTTACATTATTTATAACAGTATAATAAGTATAATATAGAAAGTTACACATATTATTTATACACACACATATTTATGTATATTATTTATTATAGAATGTTATTGTGGGAAAAGTAAAAGAGATGTAATTTGTCAATCTAATGTACCTTCAATATATTCATGTGAAGGTACTTGTGAGAAGTTGTTAGATTGTGGAAATCATAAATGCAAAAAAACTTGTCATCCAAATTCATGTGAGTCTTGTACACTTACACCTGAAAAAATTACAACATGTTGTTGTGGACAAACACCACTGTCAGATGAAAGAAAGACATGTTTAGATCCAATTCCAAATTGTGAAGAAATATGTTCTAAACGTCTTAACTGTGGTCAGCCTAGTAAGTATTTTAATAATTTAATTATTCCTCTCTATATATGGTAATTCATATTTATTTTTTTATTAAAGGTAATCCACATACATGTAAGATAAAGTGTCATCAAGGAGAATGTCCCGAGTGTGATTTAACAACAGATGTAAAATGTCGTTGTGGTAATATGGATAGAGAAATTCCATGTAAAGATTTAACGACTAAAGCGGATGATGCACGTTGTGAAAAAAAATGTATCAAAAAGAGATCTTGTGGAAAACATAAGTGTAATCAAATGTGTTGTATTGATCTTGAGCATATTTGTCCTTTACCTTGTTCTAAAACATTAAGTTGTGGTAGACATAAATGTGAACAAACCTGCCATAAAGGTAAAAATATTTTGAATTATATTTCTATAAATGTTTAAAATCAAATAATTCCTTATTTAATTAAAGATTTGTTAAATAGAGATTTTTAATGAAAGATGTATTAATTTAGGCAGGTGTCAACCTTGCTGGCGCAGTAGTTTTGACGAATTATATTGTGAATGTGGTACAGCTGTAATATATCCTCCTGTACCCTGTGGAACTAGAAGACCCGTTTGTGATAGACCGTGTTCGCGTGATCATTCTTGTGGTCATGAAGTATTTCATAATTGCCACAGTGAACCATCATGTCCTCCATGTACTTATCTTACTGAAAAATGGTGTTATGGCAAGCATGAACTTAGAAAAGCTGTCCCATGTTATTTTAATGAAATTTCATGTGGATTATTGTGCAATAAACCTTTATTATGTGGAAGGCATAAATGTATAACTATATGTCACCCTGGATCATGTGAGAAACCAGGACAGCAATGTGTTCAACCATGTAATATATTAAGGGAATTATGTGGGCACATATGTGCTGCTCCATGTCACGAGGGAAAATGTCCTGATACACCTTGTAAAGAAATGGTCAAAGTACGTAAAATGACAAAATATTTTAAAAATATATTTGTATATATTGCTAAATACGTTTATACTTGTAGGTAACGTGCCAATGTGGACATAGAAGTACAACTAGAGTATGTGCAGAAAATTCTAGAGAATATCAAAGAATAACTAGCAACATTTTAGCTAGTAAAATGGCTGATATGCAACTTGGTCATTCTGTTGATTTAGAAGAACTTTTTGGACCAGGAGCAAAGAAACAAAATCAACTAAAAATACTCGAATGTAGCGATGAATGTAAATTAATAGAACGAAATAGAAGATTAGCATTAGGACTTCAAATTGTTAATCCAGACTTAAGCGGAAAATTAATGCCAAGATACACTGATTATATGAAACAGTGGGCAAAAAAAGATCCTCATTTTTGTCAAATGGTGCATGAAAAACTAACGGAATTAGTTCAACTCGCGAAGACTTCTAAACAAAAATCAAGGAGTTATTCATTTGATAGTATGAATAGAGATAAACGTCGCTTTATTCATGAATCTTGCGAACATTTTGGCTGTGAGAGTCAAGCATATGATCTAGAGCCAAAAAGAAACGTTGTTGCTACTGCTGTAAAAGATAAGGTAATAATACTCTTTCTTTCTTACTCTTTTGTTATTGGTACACACACACACACACACAAATAGACAAATATATTTGTGTGCATAATATATATATATAAAACTGTTAATACATTTTTTAATTTATTCATTGTACTACAGTGTTGGCTACCAAGTTATAGTTTATTAGAAATTGTGCAAAGAAACAATGGACAAAGGAAAGTTCCAGGTCCAATATTGAATACTTCTAAAGCTAACAATTCAACAAAGTAAGTTTGTATATTTATTCTAGTTTATAGGATAAAGTACAAATATTATGTTAATATTTAATTATATTATAGGACAATCTTAGCATTACCTATAACAAGAAGTCAGCAAATTGTACCAACTCCATCAACTTCAAAATCGCCAGAACCAGAAATAGATTATTTTGATTATAAAGGTTAAAGGTTATAAATAAGCAGGTAATTAACTATTTATATATTCAATATAATTTACTTTTTACGTATCTTTTCTATAAGTTAAAAAAAAAGTAGCAGTATGCTTATGAACTGGAACTAATAATTTTTAAGAAGAATTAATAATCGTATTTATTAATTTCATAATATTTAACAATCCATTGAAAATTAATTGATAAACAAACTGCGGAGAATTGCTAGACTGTGCAGTTTATTATTCATTCACTTTATAATCATACTTGTAAGAATATAACATTATTTTTTTGGGTGAAATTTTGATATATCTTTTAATTAGACAAATATTAATATAATCAATGATATATGATGAAAAGTTACAATGTTTTACAAGGATATGTTTAATGAGTGTTTGATAAGTTAAACAGAATTCTTAGAGATCTTATAACATAATACGTATATATAATCAAACAAATTTTCTTAGTAATACATTTATGCATAAAATAAAATTATTCATTATAATATAGTCAAATTACATAAATGAATTACATGGTGAAGGCACAGATAAAAAGGCATAAAGAAATCTGTTTAGCGTAATAAGAAATTCCTTTTGAATATAATATTTCTGTTTTATGTGTAGTTCTATGCTTGACATATAAGATTTCTATACTGTGTATTTGAGGGTAGAAAGTATGCATTTCTACATTCTGATAAATCGAGTGAGAGTAAAAAAAATACAAAAATAAAAAAAAAATATATAAATAAAAATAACTGTAGTATGATCTGCTTGATAAAAGACTTGTACGAGTTTATTCATCATTCCAATAAATATCCTTATAGAATTTCACAATTACTATTTCCTTTTAACCAAAAATCGTAAAAAAAGTATTAAAGCAAGACAATAAATCTTGGCAAAGTAGGAGATTTAATATATGTATTTTCTGTATATGATTTCATTATTGCAATTGATAATAATATTTCAAATATTTGTTTAAAAAAGATATATGTAATTCACTACTAAATTCTTATACTTTGATCATTATTTATTTTGTTTTATAATGATATAGCAGGACATATTTTCAATTATTTCATTTATTTTTTGCAATTGTCTTTCATAATATAATTGTTGTAATTTATCAGCAATGTTAATTATTAAAGCTTTTTTGTGATCAGTTCGTCCCACACAACCAACATGTATGTATAAATAACACCAATAGATAAGAGAGTAGAATGTGCGTATGTAAATTATTTGAATTATCAATCATAATTTTCAAGATCCAACTTATTATGGCTTCTATTATATTGTTTTCTATATATCAATTCTAATTATGTACTTTAATTGGTTGTTTTAATTAACATTTTCCAAATTTATATATTATATTTTTTTATATTCTATTTTCAGAAATTATGCAAAATTATATCTCAACAATTATTTATTTTCTTTTCACAAAAAGATAGTAAATATATGAAAATTCAACTATAATATACTATTCTTTTATTTATCCTTTCAATGTTTATGCATTTCTTATTAAAATAATTCTACTTATAAAGAAAAAAGCATAAATGTGTGTAATTCGAAATTATACTGCAACAAAATACATGTGTGTATATGTGTGTGTACATATATATGTTTTTTGCTTATCAATACTGTATGATAATTATGTGGTTAATCATGTATTATAAATATGTATTACATTTCTGAAATTGTTTTGTAATTCATTTATGATTAAATGATTACGTTTGTAAAGATATTAATTGCTATTCCAATATGTTTAACATTACAATATACATAGATTTTACAATAATGAAATTTCCAATATTCACAATGAATTTTGCATCCATAAAAATAGTTTTGTGCTATATATATATTCTCATATAACTGTTTTAAGTTTAATTGAAAAGATAGATCTGTTTTATTGAACATCCAATTGTATATAAATAGCTGTTTATTATTTATATTTGTAGGAGTACTCATATAGAGTAAAATCTTATGTAGACAATCTCTTTGTAGACATTTGTAAGTAGATAACACGAGTATTTGGCACATTGAACATCAATGATATTTTGAACTACTAAAATCTGTCATAAATTCTACATAGACAAATACTGAGACCTTTTATGCTTCTATTAAATAACTTTTTCCTCATATATATATTATATAATAATTGCTCATAATTACTTGTATTGAAAAAAAAAAAAATATTTTCTTCATAACATATTAAAAAGTTATAAATCATTTTAACTGTGTTCTTTTTGACAATTTTGATATTCTTCAATATAATTTCTGAATATTTAATAAAATAAATTTATTTATCTTTAATTATATATAATATAGGGAAAAATATATTTAAATAGTAAAATTCTAAAAGAACATAAAAATTTATGTCACATTAACCAGTCTTTCATCTCGCAGAATAAGATATTATGCAAAACTTGCATAAGCATAAAATGGTCTCCTACCCTAAATACATAAACTTTTATCACATTTAGGATCACAACACTGTTACACGTTTTCATTACTGACAAATTATTTAGACATATATCATTAATACTAAGTAATTTTCTCAAACATGTAATAATAGGGCACTTCAAATTTGGGAACAAATTTTTACCATAATCATGGGCGCAGTGAATACTTGGTAAAAAGTCATCACTTTGTTTATTATCAGTGCCTCATTCATTATACTAATACTTCTTTTTTTTTTTTTTTTTTTTTTTTTTTTTAGAGATTCTATTAATACTTTCTATTTTAAAGTAAATTTACAAATAAAATATATCTGACTATTATATCATAAAACATATTTGTTTGACTAAAATCTCTACTAATACTGTATTTGATAGAATAATGTACTCAATAAGATAATAATAACATAAAAAGTAGCAGTGTAATCGTGTTATATATATTTTAATTAAAAAAATATATATTTACCTCGAATAATATATGTATAACCAAATGAAAACTTTATTCATTAAATTGTATGTAAACTTGTATTATAAAGATAAAAGTTATCTTATTAGAACACACTTTTTTTTAGAATGTTGCACTGATCTATTGCTGCAATTCTACTATAGTATTTGATCATATTCTGATCTTTCTACCAGTCTATAATATTGATACTTTTTTTTTTTTTTCTTTTTTTTTTTGAGTTTCACACCCAGTTAGCATTAAAAATATAGTATCAAAATAAAATATATCTTGCAGATTCTTTGTAAAATAGAAATAACTTAGATTTCTTAAGTATGAAACAGGGTAAACAATTCAATAAAAATATATTACTGACTGTTCCGTCTAGAAACACACAATTTTTTAAATATAAAGTTATTTATAATAAGATCTTGTTACTTAACAAGATTTAATAATATGGATTATATGTTAGTAGAAGATGGTCATACAAGAATAATCTGTAAATGTTTTAATGAAGATAGATGGTATATAAGATCATGGAAATATTCAATTTGGCATCTTGGTTCTTCAGTCTGTTATATGACTGACATGAGTATTGCTTTATATGTAAAGATTGTTACCTCGTTTCATACGTGTGCTATAATTGGGATAACTACTTAAATATTGATGACGTGGGCTTACCGATGGTTGTTTTGTTATACTTGCCATTGCACAACCCATTATGAGCTCTATGGCTCTGCACAATGTTTGATATAATAACCAAGGCCATGGCTTGGGAAATTGATTTAGCAATGGCCGTGTATCATATGTTACTGCTTCTGCTAAGAGTCCTAAATATATAATATATTTATATAATAATATATTAATAATTTCATTTCTATATAAATTAATATGAAACCGAAGTATTACCATAAGGTCCAAAAACACGAACAAGATCTATGATACACAATATGATTCCTAAAATTGCTGTAGTATATGTAACATGTAACACTCTTCGAATTTGAGATCTTCTGACAGCTGCAGTAGTGGCTTCTGGTATATGTAGCGGTGTATCAGATTTAGCTCTATTCACGTATGCTATGTGATTTAGTATTGAATGCAATGTAAAATCAGTGCCCTACAAACAATTATCAAGTTATCTTTTTATATACATATGCTGTATTTCACTTGTTTGTTAACTTTATGTTTAAATGTACCGTAATTTTGCTCTCTGCTCCAGAATTTTCAGGAAGCAAATTTGTTTCAGCTGTAATTTCTTCTGATTCATCTTTACTTTTATCCGTTTTCCAAGACAAGCTTTTCTTTCGTACTTTTGTATCTTCACCTTTATTCTTTATCTTTTCATTCATTAATGCAGCTTTTTCATTACAATCCGGTTGATCTGAATCCGATTCAGACTTCTCCTGTATTTCTATTTTTTGAGGAACTATACTTTGATAATGAGTAGGACTTTTATCCAATGTTCTAATACTTATATCGCTACTACGACGATTTATAACTAATGGCTTAATTTGTGTCATTTCGGAATTTCGTCTATAGGAGAAGTCAGAATTTCTTCTTGACTCGTGTTTAGCAGATATAAAAGTCCCAATATCAGAATTACGTCGTGAACCTAAAAGTTACATATATTTAAATAATATAGTACAAATACATATGCTTTATTATAATTACCTGTAGGACTGAGATCTAAGACTTTTGGCAATCTCTGTTCAACTGGGGGTAACATTCTTCTTGGTGTTCTATTACCAAAATCGCTATTCCTTCTCAATTTAGTGGCAAACTGAGAACTACGATTTTTTTCATGAGAAAAATCTGAACACCTTCTTAATTCTTTCGTGCTGCCAGTCGGTGTAATATTCTCAGAATGTCGTCGTGCTATTCGTTCTGGTGATTGATTTCTATTAATACTAGGAGAATATTTAGGGCTGAATTCAACACCATATTTGAAGTCAGTAATTGGTAAAACATCTTCTTCATTTACAAATTTAACACTACATTCTGAATTTCTACGTGATGAACGAGATACATCACTCCCACGTCTACTTGCTAAAGAGCTTCTTCGACTTGGACTAGAAACTGTTATTATTGGTAAATTTGCAGTTGATGGCGTAGGTGTCGGTGGTCTAACATAAACTTCAGGTACAGTAGATACTGGTTGAACAGAAATCTCTTCACGTAAAGATGATGAAACATTACGAGACACTTCCATTTGATCTTGTTCTTGTTTTTTAGATATTTTTAAAGAATTACCTAAAAATTAATATTTTTTTTTTTTTATTATTCTTTTCAATCTTTGCGATATTAATTTGAAAGTACCAGTAATCATATACTTCATAATACCTTTATATTCTGAATTTCCTTCAACATTGGCACTTTCATTTTCTTCTGAATCTTTGATTTTAGGACTAAATAAAGTAGGCACCAACGCAGCAGCTGCTACTGATGTTGCAAGATTGCTATACGGTGCTAGCATAGCAAGTTGCATAATGCCTAAAATATTTTAATAACGTTGTATAAAATGATTATTTAAAATAAACGATAGAAACAAACCTTTGTGATGAGCATTAGAATTGTCTCTTGTTAACATACTACTTGGCATTGTTTTCAATAAATGCATGACTTTATAGCCTGCATGCAGAAATGTTAAATATAAAAGAATACTCCATATCAGGAATACAGTTTGCACCAAATATTTTGCCATATAACAATTATGTGATGTTAAAGCAACGTCACTTACAATTACAAAAAAAAAATGTCCTGTTATAATAAGACTAAGAAATGATTCCTTTTGTATCTTTTCTGGCCCAAACTTAAGCTGGAAATTATAAAAAACATTATTGATATATGATAATACAAATAATATTAAAAAAAAAAATAAATAAATAAATAGAGAACATTTATAATTTTCAAATGTACTTGTGTTAACTGCAAGAAGGTCAATTGTATAAGGCAAAATGCAGAAGTAATACAAGGAAATCCAATATCCCACATAGTGGACCCTATAATCTTTGGCATTATTTCTTTAAGATTATAAGGATCTATACATAAACATGCAGCCCTTGATGCACCCAATAAACATAAAAATATATTAATCGTTGACATAAAAGGGCGGCTTGATATAAGGGATCTGTAATATTAATAATTATTTATATTTTATTATAATTTCGTATTATACCTATTATAATTTATATATTGATACCTTAAATTTAAAATAGAGAAAAACGTGTAAAATCCAAGTACAAAGAAAAGGCTTGCAAATCCGTATGTATGCAGAAGAAAAATCCATCTCAAATCTTGATTTACAGAAATCCACGATGGAGCAGTAATTAACACTCTGTCAAGAAATGCTGAGCTTGTTGAATTTGAAGCACAATTCTGCGCTGATATTGGAGATGTAGTATTGATACCTAATTATAGAACAATAATTTAAGCATATGAATACGAATACTTAATGTTATTCCATTCACTTCTCACTATCACACATTTATATTAAAATTTTATCAAATATTGTTAATATTGTATAAAAATTATTATACGATACTAATAAATAATATTTAATTAAGAAATAATAAATAATTAATAATAGATATTGGCTTGTATTGATGTTATTATCAATAGTTTCCAGTAAATACATATATAAGTAAAAATAGTGTTCACTATCACTATTTTTACATCACAGATATATATACAATAACAAGTAAAAACTGACCACGAGTAAAATTAGTTAGCTTGTCCATCCCTTGACTGCTGACCACAGCACATCACTATATTTTATCAAATTCCTTAATTTAACATTATTGAAATAATCACTAATTTTAAAGAAATGCACAGAGAAAAGATAAATGTTTAAATGTGATACCAGCAACAGGCTTTACCCATAGAGAGAGTTTATTCACATCCCCTCTCTTAGCACAGTGATGCTCTGTCTCCCTTCAGCTAGAAATATTGATCTTGCTTGAAGAGGGTTGGAAGGGGTATTCAGGACTGCTCACGTTATAGGCCTATCAATTGTTTATACATTAGATTGAACTATTATACTGTAAAATTTATCGATTTTCGCACGCGCACACATACGTATAAATCTCGTGAATGCGTTTATATAAATGCATATAGATATTAAATGTAATATATATTCTTACATATAGGCATATTATATAACTAGTTTATATGTCAATCATATCTTTTTTAATTAAACTTCAAATATGTATTGATACGAACTTGTAGTTAATTTATAAATAACAACTTTAGTATTTTCATCATTTATATCAAATATTATTATTTTTTCGTAAATGTTACTTCAAAGTCATCTTAATAAATTATAATATTTATAAAAAAAAAACCTAATTCTAAATTATTCAGTTTATCTACAATCAAAATATTTCTTTCTCCATTAAACTTCAATATAAAACCAAGATATAGAACATTTCCATTAGTTTTGACATTCTTAGAATTTTCATTTGAAATGTCCTGATACATTTTTATATTGAATATATTCAATCATAATAATTTCTGTATCTTTTTTTCTTTTTTAACTAAATAATACAATGTAGAGGTATGAAAGAATTATGCAGTATATGTAAAAAACACATTAATTATAGTGAAAATATATATAAACAATTTTATTTTAGATTTAAATAACAAACAAATATCAAAGAGTATATTATTTTTATCGAATAATAGGATATGAATATAATTATTACTATTTAAAATTCCGTGTTATATTTGGTACTTACAACTACATGCATTCTTTGATTCTCTATAATCATACATTATATGCAAATACATTATAGGCAATATCATAAATTGCAAGTGATTGAGATGGAAATACTACTGTAGATTCAGAAATATTTGTTACATTGTTTTGTTTAGGTCAATGAAGTTGACATGCTCTAACAGCAATTAGTTGTAAAAGAATAAAAACAGGACTCAATACCTCTGAATACTCTAGGGTACTTTGTCCAGAAAGTTTTTTACATAGCAAATATTTAAATACAAATATTAATAATAATGATATTAAACTCCATAATGCTCTTAAAATGGCAACCTGAATCATTCCTTCCATATGCATACGTATGAATATGATAGCACAAAAGTATGTATTAAAGCCATCTGCAATAAATAATGGCGAGAAAACAATCCACCATCCTGTATGTTCTAAGAAATAATTATCATCTAATTTTAAGGCTAATAGAATTGTAAATATTGTTAAGGAAACTAAATTTATCCATATTTCAAAAATTGTTAAACCTAACCAATGCACTAATTCATGTAAAGAAAAAATCATTGCAATATAATAAGAAAAATAATTAAATGATCTGGAAATTCTGCTTAATGTATTCTAAATAACTGTACAAATATTGTTTGTTCTGCTAAACTGTAATTCATTTTGCTTTACACTGCAATATTCCCATTGCTTCTTTCCTAAAAACACGAATATGTATGGCAGAATTACGTCTCATTTTCACTTTATAATCATAATCATCATTAAGTGGTTCAAAGTCATCTGTAAATAAAAAGAATTAGTTTACTTTTACTATACATATATAATAATTTCTGAATGTAACCTTATGTAATATGTACCAATAAGTTCTGCAGTAGAAGTTTTAATGTCTAAGTCCAAGCTATTATGATGAATTTCTTTTAATTGAAGTGCCAAATTACATGCTCTATCTATAGCAGCACCAAGCCCATGAATTATTATTTCAGACACACCAATATTAAGCAGTTTTTCACACTTGCTTATTTGTGCCTACAACAATATTTTTCTTAATTTATAATAAAATCATATATTTATTTTTAACACTTCATTGTTATATGATATAATATGTTTATTATTAACCAAATAATATTATTGTCATAAAAACAAAATTAAGATCACATTTTAACCAAAATTACCTTGAAATCTGTTTTATTTGTCACGTATATATCCCTGTTAACTTGTCTAATTAATTTAGGTTGCCGTTTTCTTAATATATAATTACCATTTGACAATAATGTTTTTATAACGTTGTGCTGAACATTACTTTTTTTCGATTTAATTTTATTTATACATTGTAGTTTATGTTCTTCGGCCATTTTGTCTAAAATTTAGACATATTACAAGTATAATTTCTATCAATATTTACTAGATATAAATAGATTTGATTGGTAGAACTTTGTGAGAGGAATGAGTCGACCAATTAAATTATCGCACAGAAAGTAGTTGGAAAACGTGACCGTAAGAAGAATCACAACAAGCAGACATAACCTCGGGTAGAAAGGTCGATTGATGGGCGTTTTTTCGAAGAATTCCGAACAAGTAACCAACATTCAGTCGCCTTCCGGAAATAAAGAAACTCATAACATTATGAAGGAACCTGACGTGGATCCAAAAAATATAATAAAAAGTAGAGAATTACTTTACAGACTTATGATCAGGTTAATAAATTTTCTAATCTTTAACTTTTAATTTATAACGATTTTGACGATGTTTTTCTAACAATTCGATACAATTATAAAATTTTATGATTGAAATATTATTAATATGTGTACATATTTATAAGTAAATGTTAGAAACTCACATTTAATACAAACAATGTGTATTATTGATTTCAGTCAATTATTTTATGATGGTCATCAAACACTTGCCGTACAATTGTCTAACATGATTCAAGCAGAACCTCCATGTCCACCATCGGATCGATTACTTCATCTTATGTTAATTGGTGCTGCTCATGAACCAGATCGTACTAAAAAGGACACAAATAACTTATCCACATTTACTACAAGTTTTGATAATACATTGGGTCCTGGTTTAGATCTAGAATTTGAAACAGAAGCTCAAACACAAGCGCCAGAACCAGCACAATATGAAACAGCTTATGTTACTTCCCATAAAGGAAATTGTAGAGCAGGGGCTTTCTCTACAGATGGACAATTAATAGCTACTGGATCAGTGGATGCGTCTATTAAAATTTTAGATGTGGATAGAATGTTAGCAAAATCTGCACCAGATGAAATGGCACCTGGTGATCAAACTGGAGGTCATCCAGTAATACGAACATTATATGATCATTTGGAAGAAGTAACATGTTTAGAATTTCATCCACGTGAACCAATACTTGTTTCTGGCAGTCGTGATTTTTCTGTGAAACTATTTGACTTTAGTAAAGCAAGTGTCAAGAAGGCATTTAGAACAATTACAGATGCTGATCAAATACGGTGTTTATCATTTCATCCAACTGGTGATTTTTTGGTAGTAGGAACTAATCATCCAGTTGTAAGGTTATATGACGTGAACACAGCTCAATGTTTTGTGTGCAGTATACCTAATCATCAACATACAGCTGGAATAACTAGTATAAAGTATTCTCCAGATGCAAAAACATATGCATCAGCTGGTAAAGATGGAAGTATTAAATTGTGGGATGGTGTTTCAAATCGTTGCATAAATACTTTTGTTAAAGCGCATGATGGTTATGAAGTATGTTCAGTGACATTTACAAGAAATGGAAAGGTAATTCTTTTAAAATATTGTTTGTGTCCTAATAAATTAAGTGCACAATGTTTTAATAATACTTGATTACAATATGATATTGCAACTATAAATTTCAGTATTTATTGTCTTCTGGAAAAGATTCTTTGATAAAATTATGGGAATTGTCAACAAGTAGATGCTTAATAGCATATACTGGAGCTGGTACAACAGGTAAAAATATACATTTTAAATTACTTGAAAATTTGTCTTCATAACTATAATATTTATTTATCTTTAATATTTATAAATATAGATATACAAAACTGTTTAATGAATAAATATCAACACCAACTGAAGGTATGCATTGACCATTACATTGTATTCTGCAGGTAAACAAGAACATAAAGCACAAGCAATTTTCAATCACACAGAAGATTATGTAATGTTTCCTGATGAAGCTACTACATCCTTGTGTGCTTGGAATTCTCGAAATGCATCAAGAAAACAGTTATTATCTTTAGGTCATAATGGGCCTGTAAGGTTAATTGTTCACTCACCAACTGCACCCGCATTTTTGACATGTAGTGATGATTTTAGAGCAAGATTCTGGTTCAGAAGAATGCCAACTCATTAAATATGTATAGTAGATCTTCGTTTAATATGGCAGGTACATTCCGTGTTATGTAAGATATATTATTCAAATGATGTGCAAATACGTTGCTAATTATAAAAAAAAAGGACTATACGGAAATTACCGTAATGTATTTATTACATCATATGAATGTCACGTTATACGAAGTTCTACTATATATTAGATAATTTTTATGAACACATACATATTGTTTATAATTTTTTAATTTTTTAAGAAAAGCTAAAGTGAAACAATCAAGTTTGATTTGAACTGTGCTTTTAGTATTTTAATGATTGTATATATTTATTTGATATTATGTTAAAATGAAAATGATAGCGATTCATTCTGCTATCGTTTTATTAGTTTGTATATATGAAAAGTATGATGAAAATTTAAAAATTATTTATTTAAGTAAATAATATGAATATAAGATATTTATAATTCAAGCATAATGTTAAAACAAAAGCAAATAGTATAAAATATTTGCAATCAGGTAAGTGAAAAATAGAAACGTATGCTTTCTGTCCTTTTGTAAATTAAATTAGATACGACGTCACTTAAAAGAATGTTATATTTAAACCTTCCGGGCGTATATTACGTCGCTACGCGTACAATTTAATATTCGATCACAAGGCGGCGCTATGAACTCCCGCTCTGAGTTTGACGATATCACGTGACCCACGCTAACCGCCATCTTTGCTTATCGTATAAACAGTGCGACCGGGCTCAGCGCGAATTCTTGTAGAGAAATCATCGTTTTCCAGTGTTCTTAAGTGATTCAAGTACGAAGAAATGTCTGATATCAAGGCAGAAAGCAAGAATGATAACAGCATCGATGATGTACCCAAGGTAAGAGATCGAAAGTATATGAAAGACCTTCGTCAAGTCGAGTTTTCATGCCAAGGCGGCGTGCGGTTCCCTGAAATACGGTATGACGCTGTATATCTCGAAAATTCTAAGCGTGTCGTGTGTTACGCATGAGGAACCCTATTTGTAAAGCGATTTAGCAGAATACGAAAAAGTATACATAGTTGAAACGTGACCTTTGTCGCGTATGGCTACACATTCAGTGATTTTTCAAAGCTGCGCCGTTTGTCCTTCATTGGTAAAGATGGTGGATGTTTTTTATTTGTGATTCTCGTGACGAGGAGAGTCGCTGCTCGCATGCCGGCGAGTCAGTGTGAAAAAGGCGGGAAATGGTCGAACCGACGGATGATTACACTTGCCACGCGCTTCTGAACGTTATGGAATTCCATCCTTTTCGACACGGCATGAATGAAATTGTGATACTGAAGAAGTGTGAATGTGGTGATGTATGGCAAAATGGCGGGAAACTCAAACAAAACTCTACAAATCCCGGGCAGTTCAACGGTCCTTGATAATCTTATCACTCGCGTAATTATCGTCATACTGTAAAAATTTTTCTTTTATTCTTAGCGTTGTAACCCTTCGATGCTTTGCGCTTTCTACGTAACAAATTCTAATTTTTCTACGTTGCGAAATGCATTGGGAACAAGTGCGTGCCTACTTTATATGAATAATGCGATAAGTGAACGATTTATGATATAGACGTGTTATGTCTTTTCTTTCCTTTTTATTTCTTTTTGTTTTGTTTTTTTAGGATCAATCAGCAGAAGAAAAATCAACACCAACTAAAAACAGACGTGGTGGTACGAAAAGACTTTCAACATTTGAGAGAGCAGCGCAAGAAAGTAAAGAAATTACGAAGGTGCGAGTTCATCTCTTATTGAAATATCATTTTTCTAAAAAAAATTCAGCAAGCATTCAGCCCTCTGTCCTTTGCTTGTTTCCCTCCATTTAGTTTTCCTTTTAGCTGTGTGTGCTTACGTGAGCAAAGAAGAGTGAAGGAGTGGGGGTAATATGCTCTGGTAAAGATTGGGAAGGGAAGGGGAGTGCGAATAGCGGGGATATATTCTACCAATTAGAATATAGGCGCCAAATATAAATAAGTTGTCTACATTTTATTTTTATTATTTTTAATAATTTTTTTGTTTTATATATATATATATATAGATATATTTTTTTAAATCTTATTAATAGACTATATATATATATATATATATATATATATATATATATATAAATAGATTTATATATATATATAAGGTGTTTTCAAATCACTTATATTCTCTCTTTGTTCTTATATTTCAATGTTATTAACAACATTTGTATCATATTTTAATATTATATTTTAATGATAGAAAACAATTATGTTTTACTTATTTATAGAATTTATTTTATAGAATTTAAATCCACCAACTGGAGAAATGGAAGGTAGAAGACGTACTCGCAGCTCAGCTCGTGGTTTGACATCATCATTACCAATACCATCACCACCAAAGAAAGAAAAAAGAGAGCCAGCAACTCCAAGAGGTACTGGACGTGGACGTGGACGTCCCAAAAGACAAGAGAAAAATAATGAGAATAATACGGACGAAGAGGCTGCAAATAATAAAAGTGAAAAACATTCTGAGGAAGAATCTTCAAAAATGGAAGTTGAGGAAAGTAAAGAAAGTAAAGACACAGAAGCAATGGAAAGTGAAGACAAAACTACAGAGGAGGTAGAGAGTAAAGATACCACTGATAAATTGCCTGATACAAATTCCAAGGAAGACAAAGGAACGGAAGAATCAGAGAATTCTGCTGAAGAGTCTAAAAGCATTGGTGTCAGTGAAGAAAAGAAAGATGAGGACATTAAGGACAGTTCAGACTCGAGTCAAGATGCGACAGATTCTACGGCAGAAGCACCACCATCTTCATCAGAATCCCAAAATCCCTCTAACATCACTCCTTCTGATGAAAATAAGGAATAACCTTCTTCCGCCTATTTTACCACTCTCTCATGTAAGTTTTGTTTTATTATTCTATATTTTTGATTATTCTATAAAGTTAACTATTCTTATAGTATATGTATAATTTATGGGAGAAAACAGTATTATATTCAACAAAAATTTATGACTTTATGATGCTCAATCAAAAAGTAAAATTTGTATTTTATTTAATACACTAATAATAATATTTAAAGTTCGATGGTTTATTTTCACTGGTTGATTTGTACTGATATCCTGATGATATTAAATGCAATTTGTTGAACGAACTTTTAAAAAATTATGTTTATAAATTATAACAGAATTATAAAACATGTTCTTTTACTCTAGCAGGTACCAAGGCGGCGCACACATTGGGGTATACAAATCCAGGCCCCAGGTCTATTCTAACTAATTGACACCTTGTTGTCAATCGTTATTCTAATCAGCGCATCTTGTTATCAGTTAATACAATGATTTGACACTCAGACATATTTGTTTGAATTATTCGTAACAGTAAAGAATACTTTATTTATATGTACTTCTCGATACATATAGCTTTTTTAATTGGATTTTATTTGTTATAGATGAAAACACCTTTGCGTTGATTAGACAGTGATTGCAATTAAAGGTGTGGAGCATATGTTGTTCATGTACAATGATAATATTATTGTAAAATATATTTAATATGGACTTATATAGAGAGAAGTTGATTTCAAATCAGAACTGAAGTAGAAGTATTAAACACGGCCTTCTATTCAGATCTGATATGAAAATAACTGAAATTAATTCGTACATAGCAAATTACTGTAATATCTTACTTATATAAATGATGACTGAATGATACGGAATATATGAGAATTATGGTGAATTGATTTCTCTTTTGCATGGAATGCAGAAATAAACTTTCTGAGAAACGTGTGGGAACGTAATCTATTATGTGTCCTTCCTTTTGTAATGTTACTAATGTTAACCAATCTTTTATTCACTTCTATTCTTTTTATGTGACTAACGCTTCTATAAAACATGTATTTTATTATAGTATTATAATATTTGTTTTTGAACGAAATATAAATTTATAATTTAAAAAATTTCTCTAGTTTCAAATTTAATTTTTGCTAAATTGTACAATAAGCGTCATGTTTATAAAAGATCTAACAACAGGCTTATATTTTATTTCTACTGGTCCATTATTAAATATGTTAATATTATTGTGTGTGTATTTGAACGGTTGTGAATGTACAGATAGATTATATGATTAATACAATATATTTAGAAAATCCACACTTGATGAGACACCAATAACATGAATTTAAAGAAACACTGTAAAGTATAATCATGTGCAATGGGATGAATATTTAAGTTTAAAGGCATATAGATCGTACAGTGGAGTCTTACAATTAGAATTTAATATTGTTATTTTATATTGCAGGACTCTCAGATCTCTGTAAGTTTGTCTATTACTTTGCAACAATATTGTAGTGGTTGTAAAAAGAATTTATTTAAATTGTGTACCTTTAAGTACTGTGGATAAACTTTGTCATTCCATGTTTCCTTGTCTCTTTTTCTTTTCTTTTTTTTTTTCTTCTTATCATGAAAGATATTTCACGTATTTGACAAGAAATTTTTGAATTGGAAAAATTGAAGTCAAATGTCATGCATGTGTAAATAATTGATATAGCTGTGTGTGGCAATTGACTTTATCTTTATTGTCTTATAAAACCACAGTTGCATAAGTACTCTATTGTATAGTATGAGCGTAGATTAATGTTTTACTAACTAAATCAAAACAGATCGTATAGTAGCGAGACACGTTAATACGTTTTTTAAACCTATAGAATAAATAATTTAGAGAGAATGTGGAATGAAGTGCACAGTGGTTTGATATTAAGACTTTTACAATACAATACTCTGATCAAAATAAAAATATAAATAAGTAATATTTCGAAAATGAAAACTAAAATCTGATCATAAGTGTTTCAAATTGAGTAATAATTACTTATTAACTTTTTTTTTTTATATTTTGCACAAATTTAATTACTTTACCCTAAAATTCTAAATAGCCTTTTGTGTTTAGTATTGTTCAATGTAGAAAACATGTTCCTTTTTTAATAGCTACACTCAATGGATATGTTGTATTTCATTAGCTTTCTATAAATTTATCATTGTATTGTTAACAGATAAATTATATTAAAAACAATAATTATGTATCTTATAATACATATTATTCAGATGCTCAATATCTTACATTATAAAATATTAAAATGTGAATTCAGTACAAGTATGGAAACAAGCTCAAAACTCTATCCAACGTATAAGCTCGTAAAATATTGTCTAAGATTTGAAAACATGTCACAAATTTAATATTGGAGGGTAAGTTTTAGTGTCTCGTTGAGTGCGGCTTAGAATTAGTGTGTGTATATATATATATATATATATATATGCATATATATATATATATATACACATATTAGATAAATAATTGATATGCTAAAAGCAGTGAATTTATGAGCTTGTCCTCTAATAGATATATCTTTTATAAGGCAAGCATTACAAGATATATGAAACAAATATTAGCATTTTATCTTATTATTAATAGTGAAGGTAATACAAATTATTAAGAATTAAATTGTGAATGTAAGACAGGCAATAGTTTTTATACTGTGTATCTCTTGGTTCGGGTCAAATTTTATAGTGAATTTATTGTGTAGCTTATGCAGTGACATGCAATTGTTTATAATTCTTCCTAGATACACCATAGAGTGTGTGTATCTAAGTGCTCATATAATCTATTACTCTATTGCTACTTCTATTATAATAAGACCTCAAAATGCAAATGATTGCGGTTATCATGGGGAGATTTGATCGACTTTTGTAATAAAACTGCTTCAATCAATAAAATCAATAAAACCTGTATGATAATACACTTAGTATATACGATCTGTTTTTCAAAGTTCATTTGGTTTTAAAAAATAATATATCGCGCGAACAGTTAATTGTAATACTATCATTAAGAAATTTATTATTGATGATAAAAGGAATTAATATTCGGTTTGATTACTAATGTACTTATGCGCGCGAAGAGAAGCTATATAAGATAATACAAAAAATTGTACAGTAAAGTGCTCATTACATATGTATTGGGATCGTTTGAAAAAAAGAAAAAAAAATAATAATAATAAATAGAGAGAAGGAGATATATGTAAACAGAAATAGAAAAAAAAAAAATTGAAATTTCATGGAATTTTAATAAGCAGTTACGTTATTCATGTCAATTCATATCAATTCATATCAATTTATGTTAAGTACACAATTAAGTCATTCTGTACTTGACATGCAATGGTATGGCCATCTAACGGTGTACCAACGATTGTAGATAAAAGTTACAGATATGCCGTTAGATGGATGTAGCTGTATTTGCTGATCTTATTCTATGCTCATGTGGTAACATCATTTCATCTTGACGTGAAAATATTTAAAAAATTTGTTTATTTATTTTATTTATTTATTTATTTTTCTTTTTTTTTTCAAATATATGTGAAGCTCGAAATGATCATTTTTTAAAAGTAAATATATCTGTCTGTAGCGAATTGTATCTTACGATAAAAAAATATTGATATTGTACGAAAACATATATATAGTCATGTAACCTAAGGCGTATTTGCTTATTGTTAATGCACCGCTTGTTTGATTTCAGAGTTCTTTGCACGAAAGCTTTGTTTAATTTAACTTTTGCATTATTAGTAGTTAATAATTCTGATGATAAAAAAAAAAAAGGATAGAAATTCGATTAATTACTTGAGCCATTATATATTTATTGCCCTATAAAACTTATTCCTGGAATTAAACATCGTCAACCGCATTCTTTTAAATTGCAACAATTGAACTTTTGCAACACTTGAATCTGAGTCGCTCAATGGTGAATTTTAGTTTCGAAAACTAATCAAATATTTTTGTACTGTACTCGGGAATATTTAAATTGGTTACAACAAGCAAATCTAGCTGATTAAAAATATTAATTCCGAACTTTCCATAATTAATGAAATTATGAAGTTCTTTCCGATATCGCTGAATAAACTAAATTATATCTTTTTATTTTTAATAAATGAGTAAATACGAAATTCTAAAATTCTACAATTTGACTCTCTAATCCGTTTCTTGGTACAAAAACTATCTGCTGTTTTTTTCTTTCTTCCAGAAACAAAGGACATTAGTAGAAGAGATAAAACGAAGGAAAATATAAGAAAAACGTATAATCATCGATGAATTTGACAAATAAATGGAGGTATATTCATCGATATACCTTATCATCATTAGGAAAAAGAATTAAACGATAAGTGAAACTGAAAGTAATCTATTATATCATTGTATATACTATTGAAAATGTCGCACGACTTACCTGCATCGCAAGCTTGTCATTGTTTTTACGCTGTGATAAACGAATAATCGTAAGTATTAGCTATTTTAAATGTAAATTGTTTTTAAAATATCAAAATGAAAAAAAAACAGAAATGAAAGTTTAAATGAATAAAATAAAATCGGATATGATTTATCAGTGATATATTAATGGTCGGTAATTAACTAGCGATGCAATTAAAATGACATAAAACGTAAAATCCTCTTTTATGGTGTAATTAGTTTTTACGGATTCTCGTTTCTTTTAATTAATGTTTGGGATTTATTTAACAAATGATCGAGAGTAATACTATATTTTATCCATTTATCGTCTTTACGTCCTCGATCACGCATATATTTAGCGTACAAACATGATTTCAATCATATTTCCTGGTGTCCCCATTTAAGCTATCTATGGTACGTTATCAGCCCTTATAAACACGCGGTAAATAGGTTTTAATTCACGCTCGAACGATACACGGTACGTTCGAAATTAATCTCTCACTAAGTCAAGCAACGAAGTGATTTTCACTCTTGGTTCAACCGGCTCCGTTATTAATCGGCTCTGAAAGTGACACGAGAAGTTTTAGAATGTGCTATCACGTATGTTGATTTCATTTATACTTATAAAGGGGTGTAATCGTAATATTCTTGAAGCAAATCGATATTTAAATCGTACACGAGGAATATTTATAAAAACAAAAATTGTCTAAAATCTATCATCATTCATTGTACATATATATATATATATATATATATGTAGATATGTATATTATTTTTCTCGCTTTAGAATATGGGGAAAAGTAGTTTGTGTATCAGCGAGACGGTTCGAGGTTTGGTGGCTCCAGACTTCCTGGCATCAACAAAGCGAAGATCAATTGGCGAGCTCTTGGTTACGTTCTTTCTTCTTTCGTTAACGCGTTAACTTTACGATCAATAATCAAATTATCTAATTATCCAATTGTTGCAGTCAATCGTAACTAACCTAATTTAACTTAAATTTATATTTACGCTATTAACTTAACAATAATTTCTTTTTTTCGAAAACAAATCTTCAGCGTATACGCAAACAGAATATTAAATATAAACTGTGAAAGAAAAAGAAACGACTTATTAAAGAAAACGAAGAGATGCTATACCGTCAAACTATCGCGAGTCGGCGGTGCAACAAAGTGGACCAAGTGAAATGGATGCACTTCGTTGCGTCGCCTCGTCGGTGCGCGGTGGTCGTTTCCGATAATTAAACGTCAGGATGGTCACGGGACGAAGGGAGATGACACGGATAGTCGACTCGTTCGAAAGGCACTAAGCCTTCGACCTCTCCCCGACGAGCTAGAGAGCTCGTCATTGGCTCTTCTTGTTTTTGTCGGGAAGAACGTAGCAGGTGATGTTATCGTTTCTTTTTCCATTTCTTTATCTTCCTTCTCCTTCTTTATTTTCTATTTTTATTTCTAATTTGTATTTTCCACAGAGGCCGTTTTCATCAGTTAAAGGAATCAATTTCAATGATCCAGGTACATTGAAAAGATTTCAAAATATTTATTCCGTATGTATGTATGTATATGTGGATTATATGTGATTATAAGACTACGCGCGTGCGTGATTATTATTATTATTATTATTATTATTATTAGTAGTAGTAGTAATAGTAGTAGTTGTAGTAGTAGTAGTTGTAGTAGTAATAATAGTAATATTATTATTATTAATATTGGTTGTTGTTGTTGCTGTAGCTGTTGTTACGTATTAATGCGATCTTGGGTAGATTTCTCGCTGCAGAGAATGTTAATTGCATCTCCCACAAACAGAATGTCGACCGCAAGATCGGCCACCAAGGAATCGCAGGATAGCAGCCTGTGGATCATTCAATACATAACTCGATACTTGTGTCATTCAATGTTGATCGATCAGCATTTAATATATTTTTCTTCTTGGTGATACGCACATATACGAGCTTCCAGCGATTCTTGGTTGTATAAAGGTGAGAGGAAGAAAAAAAAAAAAGAAAAAGAAAATATTCAAACTTACGTCGATATTCAAACGATGATATGTTCTTCAGCCTAAAGGATTGATCTATCTATCATTCTCACTCGCGTTAAATTGTACAAAAATGTGCGATTTCGTTGAAAACGCTAATAATTTATTTCTACGTTTCTTCTAATGTCCATTTTGAAAATACCTGTAAGAAACGCAAGAAATCTGTAAGAAGCTTTTGCGTTTTGTTCCATACTCTTCAATTGGATGTTGTGATCTGAAAAAAGTATTAAACATGATAAAACAGACAGACCATTTTTAACGATCTTTCGTTAGAAACAATTGTTGATATTCTGGCCTATAATATTTCTCCGTATCTCTTTTTGTTAGTTAAATCATCGATACGTGGAAGGTCAGGGTAACGAACTCGTAAGTGAACTGTGAACTAATCTTGATGTAAAAATAGCGACGATGCGTGGACGACACGATCTATCTCCGTAACTTCCTTTCCTCCTTCCTTCTCACAAGGTATGTTCACTCGATACTATCTCTCCCCCCCCTCTCTCTCTCTCTCTCTCACACACACTCTCTTTCTCACTCTCTCTCTATTTCTCTCTCTTCCATCCGTTGTTAAAATGAGACCGTCTAGATTGAAACCTACAGAGGAATTCGATCTAGACTGGATCAGGTGCAGGTGCGAGCAGCTGCATGCTACTACTCGACTTGGTGATCTGTAAATTTAAAGATTCTTTTGTCAGCCGGGGAGACAAGAAAATGGTTATATACGTTATATATATGTATACATATATATATATATATATATATATATATATATATATATATATATAACATAACACTTTCACGAAAAATATAAAATCCTCGATCTTTTTTCCGTTCATAAAACTTTTTCAAAAGGCGACAGAAAATGAAAATATTTTTTTGCCTTAATATATTTTTTTTCATCCCTATCCCCTCTCCCCCAGCCTCTACCCTTCCCCCAAAAAAAAATTTCATCACACTTTAACACGAAAAAAATTCAATCGAACATGTTCCGTCGTTAGCAGAAACAACGAAGAATATTCATCGAGAAAAAGCTCGTTTTACCTGCTGCGGTTGAGGATGCGATTTTCTCGCGTAGACTTTGAGCACTCTGCAATTGCATGCGACCGACAGTGCCACGGAGAGACCCTGAAAAGGATGAATTAGTAGAGCGACGAAATAGAAAAATAAATAGTTTCATGGGAAAAAAAAAGAGAGAGAGAAAGAGAGAAGCGAGAATGTAGAAAATATGCGGGAGTGAAATTTGAAAAAGAATTGTACGTCAACATCGATTTTATTTATATCGTCAAGTATTTCCAAAATTGTATTTTTTTTTTTTTTCTGTAAGCACGTTAGATCGAATGACGAGGACGAAGTTTTTTTTTTCCCCGCGAAGAAATCGATGCTGAAAACTTATTCGTGATTTTCTTAGCCGCGAGATATCGAACATCAATGTATAAAAAGTCATTCGAGGAAACTTTTCAAAGAAAAAGAAGAAAAAGAATTCTGGACCTTCTCTTACGGCCGAGTTTTAGTTTATCTTTTGTCGAATAGTCGATTGTACTTTTAAACTTTTTTCAAATACTACTATAGAACGGTTCAATTTTTGTCGAGGAATCGATAAGTTATAATCGAATGTATTCTTACGAATGTGAGAACTCGAATAAAACAAAAAGAAAAAAAATTTCAGGCGATTTAATAAAGTAAAGAATAAGAGAAAAAGAAGAAGAAGAAAAAAAAAGGAACGTGCTATGAGATCGTCATTCTCTGATACTAATACTCATAACTTGTTCAAATCCCTTCAAAGGGATTGTCCGAAGTGAGTTCGTTGGTATGCGTGAATATAACTGCGGGCGATACGTTCTACTTTCTGTTCTTTTCGTTTCTATAAATGATGAAGAGTAGAGAATGCGTAGTTAAAAGATAAAAGAATAACTTTGAGCAAAGAGATTCCAGATAATAATAAAAAGAAGAAGACAAGTTGGAAGATAGATGAGACAAAGGGAAAGAAAAATAAATGATTGTTATTTTAAGATTCTGATAGAAGTTTACCTGAAGCGAATGACCCGTGCAAAAGACAGCCCATAGAAAAGGCATCTTCCATACCCTCGAAGCTACACCGCAAGCTGCCACGAAACCAATTACCATGCAGACCTTCAGGAAAAGCATCAGTTGTAACGTGCGCCTTCTCTTCATTTTCTCGCGTTGCTTGATTTCCAATTGCATGCTACACGTATACCTGCGCGTGTTAGATATCGATTAATATTGATCCTGTTCTAGGAGTTACTAGCGAACAAGTTACAAGCTCTCGCTTGGTCTCTCACGAAGCTTTCAATACCTCGATACGATCGCGGCTTTCACGAGGTAATATCCGGAGGCCATGAGAAGCAGGACGATTGGCAATCCGTAGGCGTAGACCGTTGCGTTCGTTCCAAGAAACCTGAATATGAAAATAGAAACAAAAAGAAAAAAAAAAAAAAAAAGAAAAAGAAAAAAAAACAAAGAAGAGAGAAAAGGAACATGACTTTTATATGTATATTAATTGAATCGTTTTTTTTATGGCAAAGATTTAACGCGACTTATGTTCGTACCTTAGAAATTATTTACGTTCGACTATGCCGACTATGCCGACTATGCCTATCGAATGAGCTGAGACGAAAGAAAAAACATGAAATGGGTGAAAGGAAGAAAAGGGTACGAAGTAGACGACAACAACGTCTCACCTCTTGCAACGAATGGTAGAAATTAAATACGATTGTGGTCGGTCCGTAGAACTCGTATTTTCACTCTGTCTTGCCCAACTCTTCTTATGTCTGACCTGTTTTTTCCCTCTACTACTACTATTACTACTACTATCACTGCTACTACTTCTACTACGTTACCTACGTGTTCTACCAAGAATCGCGCAGTAGAAGAGAAATAAATTGGTCGGCCTGGCATTTTTTTCGCTTCCTTTCGAAATAAGGTTAAACAAAAAAGAATTTTTTTTCTTTTTCTTTTCCTTTTATTTTAACCGTACTTATTTAACCGAATATGATCCGAAAGACGTATCGAGTTTCACTCTAATGTTCTTCTTTTCTCGAGATAAGAACTCCCATATAATATTCCTTTTTTTTTCTTTTTCGGTCAGCCCTTCGGTACTCCGAAATCGATCCTTATCGCCCTTTCGTGTCTTCCATCTCCGTTACAAGAGAAAAAGAAAGAAAAGGACGTTGAGTGGTGATGAGGAAGAAGAAGTGGTAAAATGATCTAAAGATCTTTATGGAACCTCAGACTCGTTGATAAAAAGACGAATAAAAGGATGAAAAGAATACCCTCGTGGGGGAGAAAAAGAAGAGAAAAATCGCGATACGTTCTTCCATGATTTTCTCACTTTTTTCGTGTCTAAAGTCGCGTAGCAAGAGAAGAATATCGAATTACTTTGGATTCACAGGTAAATCTTTCTAACAGGGAGCAGTTTTCTTACCAGCAGTTGAACGGCGTCAGATCCACAACGTTCCAGAAATCATTGCTCTCTCGACTCTGTACAAGGGTAGCAACGGCAAGAGTGACAAGGGGTGCACCCCAGGCGAAGACGCTATATTTGAGATACGTAGGAGGATCGTCACGACGAGGTATTGAGGCCACTGTGGCATAGAGATGATGGCACATCGCAGCTAACCAACAAACCACCGATACCCTCAGATATTGAAGGCTCAATCCGAGGGAAATGCAAAGCTCCGAATCCTGAAAGCCGATTAATGTCAAATCGATTTCGTTTTAATCGTCTCTTTTATTTTGTCTTGTTTTCCTTTCGTTTATTTCTTTTTATTTTCTATTTTTATTTTTGTTTGTTTGTTTTTTTTTTTTTTTTTTTTTTTTAGATTCAATAAATGTGATAAAATAAAGATTCATTAACAATACGTTTACAATTTATAGTATTCACAAACGATTATTTATTTCTTTTTCCTTTAATTACGTTCGTATTGTATCATTATTAGTCAAAATTTGTCCATAGAAAGGACGACGGGATAAAAGGTAAAAACTTGAAAGATTTTACATGACTTGGAACGAAGAGGATATTTTGGACCATACAAAGTGATGTTGCTTTCACATCCCTTATACTGCGTCCCTTGTTCATTCTGCTTTCAGCCATCTAAGAACTCATCCTAACGACGCACTCGTGCTTCGAAAAATGTATCAAGGCCCATCCGGCACGTGATACGAAAGCATGTGATTTATGATAAACTATTTATTCGCCTCGGTTGCTTCCCGCCTTCTACGAGGGCAACTCTTCGCCTTACTCTCTGTGAACTCATATTTTCGTTCTATGTCTTCTCTTTCTCTCTCTCTCTCTCTCTCTCTCTCTTCTTCCTCCTTTTCCAGTTAATGTAACGTTTTTCTCCCTAAACGTTTTTCATTTTCTACCAACTTAAATACACGTTTCTTAAACGAACTTAAAACAATTAAATTATAAAAGAAAAAGTAAGAACATCTGTTCACTGAATTTTAACAAGGAGTTCGATCATGCTAATAATATATTTATACGTGTATATATATATATATTGTATATATGTATATATTGTTTCTATTTCCTCTTTAATAAAGCAGCTATCCATTTTCTTCTTCATTTATATTCGGAAAGTAATAACGCTGAATTTATTAACTTCTTCGTCGTTTGTAAAGTAAAATTCGTAAAGGCTCGGATTAATTAAAATTCCGTAACAGCCCTACAAGCTGTGTGTGTTATAATAAACGAGATAAGCGGTTGCGAGGATTTATTTAAACTCGGAAAGATCGGATCGTGTTTCAACGTTGATTAAGACTCTAAAGTGTGCCTGTTTGTCCTTCTTCCTTCGTATAATTAAAAAGAGCGCGTAAGTATTTCACAGACACGCTTGTAATCTTCGTTAAAGGAGACGCCCACGTGGCAAAGAAAGAGAAAGAGAGAGAGAGAGAGAGAGAGAGAGAGAGAGAGAGAGAAAATAAGTCAAAGGGAAAAGATAGTACCATATACCATACTACACCATTACACTTGAAATCTTACTTTTGTCAAAGGCTTTACCAATTAAATTTTCCATGATGGAAAAGTGGTAGGTAACCCTCGAAGATGCTTCTGACTTCCTTGGGGGTTGATCGTATAGCACATAGAAAGACTTCCCTTTATTTTTTCTCTCTTTCTCTCTCTCTCTTTCTTTTTCGCTCTCGTTTCAAGATTATAAGGCTCTCGAAAATTTCAACCAAGTTTCACTGATTAAATTTCTAAAAGGGGAGACGACATCCCACAGAATCTTTCCATCGTTCCTTCCTCTCGTATTTTTCTCTCGATTTCTATAAGAAAATGTTATCGACGACAAACATCGGTTAAGAAAAGTGGATCTTACCAACGTTCCATTATCCATTTTCGATTTCAATGTACGTTCAATGGGCTCAAAACTTTCATATATTGAATCCTTAACACTGTTTGTATATCTCTCGGTTTCAAAAAGTACGATATATATCATTGTACTGATAAAGCCATTTTGAAAAAAGAATGGATCCCATTCATAAAGGATGAAACTTACGATATTATCGGAATTCGTTTCATATTATGGCGAGATAACTCACGCGAGCGCTGAAAAGCTATTGTTTGAATCTATTAATTGATATACAGCTAAATGCAGAGAATTCGATTGATAAACTTTGAATAATTTCTGCATCAGATGAATATCATATTCGTATTAATATAATAAACTCATTCTTTCTCTCATTCTCTCTCTCTCTCTCTCTCCTTCTTTTTCTTTTTTTCAACTCATTGTACAATTATATACGATATAATTAAAAATACAATATTAAAAACGACGTAAATTTGCCAGACGTTCACTATTTAGTTCAAGCGTATACTATACACCGTGCTCAACAAGTCGAACGACGAAACATCAATGAGGGATATAACGAACCCGAACTTCAGAGAATATGCCTGTTATTTCAAACGTGGCGTCCTTTAACGAGAGTAACGATTCACTTCTATAACGTGGTCCATAATTGAGATAATTATTATTTCGTATCGTTAACGTTTAGTCGTAGATACGAGCACGTAATAATGAAAAAAAACGGGGGGCTCGTGATTATGATCAATTAAGACATATATTCCTGATATAGATATAAATATTTATAATATTTTTATAGATAAAAGAGAGATATTTAAAAAAATAAAAAGAAAAGAAAAATCTTCAAATTAACACTCGACCAATTTACGGTTCGTCGAGCGTTGTTGAAAACTTTGTACGTTGAAAAATTGTTTATTGTATCTTAAGTTTAATAAAAAAAAATTTTTTTTTTTTTTAACGTTACAAAGATGTGACACGATACTAGAAAGAAGGATAAGGAAACAAGGTCTAAGGAGTTACGGTTATATCGAAGGGGATGATTTACGAGCACGAGACGCTCGTGCTCATTCTCGAAATAGTTCACGTCACACGTTCTATAACTTCCCGAATAGCGAGGGCTTTCGCGTGTCGGTCTTATTAATCGTAGCTATTTCTTGATGATGATGTAATAAACGAAGATACTATTATATCAAATGTCAAACGTAAAGATTTTACGATGAAATTAGCGATGAAATGAGACGATTTAGATTGTCATATCATTAAAAAAAGAAAATGAGAACAACAAAAGATAGACAGAAAGAAGGACGAAATATGGTTGATAAAAGATATCCTTGCGACGAATTCTACGAAATGAATGGGGCTGTTCATTCAAGGTCACAATATTTTTCAACTATTTTCGCAAGAAAAAAGTGCCCTTTAGTCGGGCTATAAACATTCTTGCCGCACAATTACGTGGATGTAAGTAAGAAGAAAGAGAAACAGAGAGAGAGAGAGAGAGAGAGAGAGAGAGAGAGAGAAGAAAACAGAAAAGAATGCTGGTTTATATCTTTTTCTGGATGCTTCAGAAGGATGATACGTTTTACGTATTCTATAAATATCTTTCATTTTAAGACAAAAAAAAAGAAGAAAGAAAAAAAAGGGAAAACGTTTTGTCCTTTCATGGAACATAAAACCTAACAAGACGTTTTCTCGCCCACGTCGTAAAAATTCGCGTCGCTGAATCGAAGTGTCATTTTTCTATGGCAGCTCGATTAATCGTCCGTGTCTCTTCAAAAGAAGATAAAACATTTTTCGCGACGAGCTCTTCTATCGTTATCGAGGTGGACCAGTAACACCGTTCTGTTTGAACCACCAAAGGAAGGAAATAAATTCGAAATGTTCGCATTTTCTCTAGACAATTTTTTATCCAATGGAAAAGTGAGTCGTTGTACTTGATTTCTTCTTTTTTCTTTTTTCCTATTTCCGATACGAGATACAACGATATAAAGATTGATTTCTTTAATAATTGGAATAATTTTCATATCGATAGGTATTTTAATTACGCCTGTAGATATTTCCGTTTAACCTAATTAATTGATTGAACTATATCTATATTATATATATATATATATATATATATATATATATATATATATATATAACATAACTATATTAATGAGAACACGATCGATTTACGAATAATTAAATGATGCCAATGTTTTCTCATTTTTTTTTGTTCTTTTTTATCTATTTTCTCGAAAGCTACCAACCCTTTCCAACTATGTACCTTTTACATATATAAGCGTGACGTATGGGCTGTCGAGAGCAAAATGAGGACGATTTGAAGGAGCACGTCGCCCACGCAACTTCAATTAATGGCACGGCGGAACGACACGCATGCGGTTACTAATTGATCGAGCGAAATAGAAATGCGAATTCCCATGGCCACGGGAATTCCTTTTAAGGAATTATATGATCGAATAAGAATCGTTCACCATCCTCGTCTCTTTCATAAATTCCAAAGACGATCGCGATTTGATTTCCTCTACGCATTGTCATATTTCGTTGATCGATCGATAAGAAGAAAGATGAAGAGGAATAAGGAAGGTATATGCTACGTAAGTATGTAGAAAATGTTCGATAAGCTCGTACGAAATGTGAACGAGAGAAGCACAATGGAGTTCCAAAAGTTCGAACCCTTTAAGGCTTTTACATTTGAAAAGCTAAGCGAGTTTGAAGACGGCAAACCTTGAATTCTTTTCCTACGTGACTCGTATTTCAATCGAAAATTACCTTTGTGGTTGCCATCCTAAGGGGCTATATATTAACCGCTATAAACTCTTTATCACGTTTTTCTCATAGTCCGCAATCCATTTTAATGATTTTTTCCAAAAGTTTCTTTAATCGCCGGGGAAAAAGTAATTTTCTAGTTTCGACATAGAATTTCGTTTCTTCGAATTAATCCGTTTGATAGAACAAGGATACGTCAGAGTAAGACTTTTCTAGAAAGATCCTTCGAACGATCCATTGAGACACGATGCTATGGTTGAAAGAAAAACGTACGTGGTTCGCCTTTCTATCGAAACTAACATCTCTGAGATAGAAGAAGAGTACTATACGGGAATAAGGATCCTTACAGCTCTATCTCTGATAGACTTTTCAACGGCGGATAATCCTGTTGGATTATCTAGCATCGGTTCGGCTGGGCCGTATTACCTTCTTCAAAGTATTACGCTCGATGTTATAAGGGCGGATATTACGTAAGGTAAAAAGGGTTGATCGAATTACTGAACACGAAGCAACCTCGAGTTTCAATTTTATAACTCAGAGCTCCTCGTGTTTTGCGGTAAATAAATGTAAAGATGATGCAGAAAGAGCGCTCTCGTGCGCGGACGTGCATAAGAAGGAAAGAGAGATAGAGATAGAGATAGAGATAGAGATAGAGAGAGAGAGAGAGAGAGAGAGAGAGAGAGAGAGAGAGAGAGAAAGTAAGATCACAGATAATGCTATATTGTTTTACGAAAGAATATTGCGGTTATATATGTGGATCTTATTTACTATGAGTACACGCAAGGAAAATTGTATTGGATCGATTTATATTAAGAATTCCGTTTAATACCTTACTTCGGCTTACTTTCTTCCTCTCTCTTTCTTTTATCGTGTAAGTAGTATAGACTTAAATTCATGAAACTTCAACAACGACGATAAAGTCTTGATTTATCGAAGTACCGAGCTCGCTTTCGAGTACCTTCCACAATTTTATCGGATGACTTTTGCATGTAGAACAGAGAGAGAGAGAGAGAGAGAGAGAGAGAGAGAGAGAGAGAGAGAGAGAGAGAGAGAGAAAGTACTGGATTACTCGTGACTTATATTTTTCAAGTGTCTCGTCCACTTAAACCCTTTCTCTCCTTTGCACGAATCAACTCTATGAATGTCTCTTGACTTTAATAAATGATAATTGCTTAGACGCTTTCGAAGATCGAATTAAGGATAAATCTTTATAATAAACGACACTGAAAAAGTAATTGAAATAAAGTAAGTACTATTCAATAGCTGACTCGTAAGATAATTTATAAACAGAGATTAAAAGTTACTCGATCATCTGATGATTTATTGTAAAGGAGAGTAATCGAAAAGTAACGACGAAGAAAGACTCTTTTCGACTACGATGATTTTCTCATCAAATTCGCATAATGCCATATTTTTTTCGATCGATTATTACAATCGTCCAAATGTTATATATAATTTTCAAAACTTGTCAATGGTAATGTGCTCGTACGAAAATAATGAAGATTCATCTTCTTCGAAGACAAAAGTCTAATCTCTTTTGTCTTTGGAACAAAAACCGGGATAGAAATTTTCGACTTGCTCGAACTACTTTCGAATAAGAGAAAAGATATAAATGAAAGAAAGAACGTCCAAAAGGGGTCGATCTCACTTCTCTCGAATGGGACGTCGCTCTTCTTCAGCTCCTTGATTACATCCACTTTCCAATCTCCCTTTTACAAACGACATAATGGTAGTCAACTCCGTACGATTACCTTATTCGTGTCATTCGAGTTTGTGAGAATTAGTTCACAACATTTTCTCGTTGAGCTAGAGTACGAAATCTATTTCATCAAATATTTATATGTACGTCCATCACGTGTATCGTCTGCATTTTACATCTAGTACATCTACCTATACGTATATACCTACAACAGGTGATCGCATCTGGTTGGGCGTTCTTAAAAGCAATTATCGTGAAAAGCACTCGACCGATTTTAACGAGTATCGGTACAGTTCAGATAGTGCTCGTTTTCCCTTACTCCCTTTTTTTTACTGTTCAAGAGCAGTCTCAGGTGCGTTATTAAACGTTACTATAAACGCGATGTACCAATATACATATAAATACAAATTGGTATTCACTTACGAACGAGATTTTGATTAAACTTTCGTTTCATAAAAAACCGTATTGTCTAAAAATGATTTCTTTAGATAGTTTCTACACGTGTTATGCGATTCAATACGCGAATATATTCCATGCACAACTCGCGAGCAATAAGGAGAACTACGAAGAAAATTCTAACATATGTGCATAAATCGAACAAGAGGGCTGTGACTTCGCGCGAAATCTATATGCACTAAAGTTTAGCATGAGGATAGCAATTTTATGCAGATGCGAAATTACCTTATTCTATCTCGATCGAGTAAAAATTCAAAATTCTCTCTCTCTCTGTCTCTCCCACTCTTGTATCTGAAATATTCCCATTGGAATATCGATGTATTTTATGTTTGAAACGAGTGCAAAACTCAAGGATCGTGGGGAAAAAACAAGTATATTTTTTCTTCCAGATGCCATCAAATTTCAATCAAGATCGAATGAACGTTCGGCTTCTTTTACATCACGAATGCGCAAACGCATATCATAATTTACATAGAAGAATGAATAAGACAGCCGATATGTTACATGCGTTCGTTTCAAATATGAGTTCATAAAAAGAGCTCTTCCAGCGAAGTAATTAACTCGAGCGTTAAAACCAATGTGCACTTGGCGCTCGAGTTACGGCTTGCACGTATTAATTAATCTGCATTATCGACCGATTATCGACGAACACGTTGTTCGCACGATCTGAAGCAGGTCGATCACGTAAGTATAGGAAAGACATAGAAAAGAAAAGAAAGAAGAAGAAGTAGAAGTAGAAGAAGAAGAAGAAATTAAGACTGAAAAAGAAATCGAAGAAAATGTTAATGGGATGGGAGACAAAGAAAAAAAAAAAGAAAAATAAAAAATGATCATCTGGACAAAAGTGTTTGATAAAACGAAGAGAAAAGATAGGATGGATCAGTTAACAGAAAAAAAAACAAAAAGAAAAAAAAAACAAAAAAAAAAGAAAAAAGAAAAATGTGAAAAAATCACAATGTCCTCAATGAAAGGTATTATATCGTCGTAACAACGACACGTATATATTGAAATAGCGATCGAGTAACGCCATGAAACGATGCAAATGGGATATAAGCGTTAATTAAACTTCGTTATGCGATTATCGATCGGTCCAAGAATTTCTCTGATCTTCCCGTTAACGAAAATCCTATTAACATAGTCGTAACATTAATAGTATCGAAGGTCGTTCATTAAACGATTATGATCCTGCGACTATATATCTATCTTTCTCCCTCCTTCCCTTTTCTTTCTTCACGTTATTACTATTACTGGTCTGTAGAAATTCTATGGAAACATCAGTAATTTCCTTTTCTGTTTTTTCAATCTATCTTTCAAATATTCCTTCAGAGATAAGATAATTCCTTGGAGTTTCAGTTTAAAGTCACGCGATGCGCCAAACAAAGATAACAAAAGAGAGGAATGTTCTATGTGGCATGTACGTGACTTCGCAAAATTTCTGAATTCAACTTGGTTCTTTTATACACGAAACTGAGAGAAAAATAGAGAAAAAGAGAAAGAAAGAGAGAGAGAGAAAGATTAAACGTATCCGCCGAACTCGAAGATACCATGGAAAGATCCGTTTGCCGCACGTATCAGTGACTATTTTGGTCTCCGTTTGCGTCCGTTTGCGGAACAGCAGCAAAAGAACGAACTTAGGCATTCGAGATGCGAATTTTAAGCCGCGAGCTTGCTGACTTCGAAAGGTACGCTGCATTGCGGCGACTACTTTATCGCGGTTTTCTAGAGAGAAAGATTTTTATTTTTTTTTGCATTCTAAAAACGTTACCAACACTTCGTTGCAATCTACGAGATACTTATAGTACATTTTCATTTAAAAAACAAAAAAAAAAATCGTGACATCAAAGTTCCTCTTAAACAATTATTTATGAAGTAAGCATCAGAACAATGTTGAACGTAAAATCATACGCATTAAATGATCTTTTACTCGCGAAACGTGTTTCGTAAGAAGTTACCATTGCATTAATCATAAAATTGCGATAGTATAGGCAGACCTTTATTGTTAAAAATCCTGGCAACAAAGTGGAATGTGATCGATAAAGAGAGCGTGGTTCGAATAACAAGGCTATACATCCAACTCGCTGCAATACCGGGAAGATGCATTTTCCTGTATTATACTTGCGCGCACGATCGCTCTATCCCTCCCGCTATCTCTCTCTTTCTCTCACTATCTCTTTTTTTCTGTATATATATTTCTATCTCTCTTTTCTGGATCACATATATCCTTCCGAAGTCCTCGTTATATATGTACATGCGTGCGCAATATCACTGTGCATCCGCTCAGATGTCGTATACGAACGATAAAAATTGTTAAAATATAATATTTGTTATAAGAAAAAGAAAACGAAAAAAAAAAAAAACGTATAAAATATAAATAACTGCAATTTTTATTCATTTGTATTCTTTTTCATTTCTTTTTTAACATTGCAGCAGTACATTCCGAATACTTGGAAACACGTATCAAAGTTTATGAGTTAAATAGAGTCATAGTTAAGAATAATTCGATATTAAATTTAAGACAAATCTCTTTCGGAATTTTGCAAATTTAATTATACACTGAATTATATCTTTTGGAATGGGACCCAATTGGTTGTATCGTTTAAAATAATAATTATGTATTATCGAAGATATTATGTTGCGATGTAATTTTCTCTCTCTCTTTTTCTTTTTTTCTTTTTTTTTTTTCGAAATTTTCTTTTCGAAGCTGCGATACTAGATGATTTATATACTTTAAAAATGTCCGAAGATCATCCAAGAGAACTTTGGACGCTTTTAAGACGATTACAGCCAGACCATTTTCATCTTTTTTCTTTTCTATTCTTTTCTTTTCTTTCCTTCTCTTCTAGTACTTTACAGAGAAATTCACTGTGAAAGTTCTATTTTGATTTCATTATAATAAGTCCCTTTCTTTTCAAATTTCTCTACTTTCTTTCCATTTTTTCCCACTACTTAAGAAAAGTTTCATCTTGATCTTCACTTTTTGTATGTCACCCGCAGATACGTACTTACAAAAGTTGAACTTTATCTATGCTCGCTGATCGATGCTTCACATGATTTTTCTTCGAAGCTTTTCTTTCTTACCCGTTCAAGGATCAACCGATTATTGGAATGATAAGGTGACAACATCAGCCTGAAGGTGTTAAGGATTTGTTCCAAACGAAAAGAATTTATTTCTATATCGAAAATTCACGTAACATAAATTGCAAAGAACGATATCGCTAAAAATCGAGGAAAATGAAACTTACAAATTGGCACGATTCGTTCGCTGCGAACGATCGCTCGTAACTTTTAATCCGCAAATAAAAGGATTTATCGAGAATGAATCTTTCTCTTCGTTTATTTTTTTTTTTTTCTTTCTTCATTATCTATCACCTCTTTTTTTCGATCATTTATTTTCCGTATTATTACGATAACATTTATTGGCAGTAATTACTTTTAATTAATGTTGTACAATCGTCGTTGTCGTCATTGACGTCGTATTATTCATAGTATTTCAAACAAACTATTTAATTTCGTCTATTACATTTCGTACCAAATATCTCACATTCCAGCACGTGAACGTACACATTCCACCCATCGAAACGGCTTTGACGGATGACTGATATAGACTAATACGTACGTAGACGATTCTATGTGTCTATTAAAAATCGTCCAAATTGTATCGTACAAATTAACTGCATATTATGGAAATATAAATTTATTCAAATTCAGGTTTTAACGAGGGAAACAAAAGACTTCGATAATATTTTTAATATTTTTCATGCACTATTTATTCGCCAATCGTGCACGTTTGAGTAAATAAAATCGGGAGGCGTGCATAATCGAAAGAAGATAATCTCGATCGTAAATCAGTCGCAGCTGAATCCCGATAAGTATTTTTGCGGTTTGGAAGAACGGCGCGTTTTCCGCATCGCTTCACGGCGAAGTACTTGCCCATTACTCGGCCCGTTCCACCTCAGTAAACCGTAATACAAGGACGTGAAACGCGTTGAGCTTAATGCCAGCCGTAATATATCACATTCCAAAGCTCACGTGGTATGTGGTCTGAAGTATACGCTGAATTTGAAACATATGGTGTACTCTGTGAGTCCTATTGACGTATTCTATACGGTGTAAACTATGATTAATATAAACGTATCCTAACATACAAAGACAAAGAGAAATTTGACGGCTTTAAAATTCTGTGAATTTTGACTTAACGCTAACATAAAATCAAAACTCTCAACGAATCTCACATGTCCGATAATATGAGACAAGAATGATGAAAATATTTTACTGGAGAGACTTCGTTCTCTGAAATTTTTCGTATTCGCAAGTCGAACGTATTCACATCATTTCTCATTCTCTTCTCTCTTTCGCCACATCTCCTTTCCATTCTTTTTTTCCTATTTTCTTTCTCTCTCCTCCCTCCTCCTCTCTCTTTCTATTCTTCAGCGTTTTTCTTACCATCCCTCAAGAACGAATTCGGTGTAAAGGGTACGAAAGAAATCTATGCTAGGAAAATACGAAAAGTTTTCGTGAGTTAAATTTATTTTCTCTCTTTTCCATCTACCTATTTCCATCTTGATGTTTCTCTCGCGGAAAATAATGGTATCGCCATAAGGAGTAAGAACGAGTAAAAGTTACCGGCCAGACGCTTTCGACGTTTTCGGTTAAGAGATTTAACCCGAAAGACAAAGTTTCTATTGTTTCATTCGTACGATTCATGTAATAAATATTTCTCTCTCTCTCTCTTTCTATCTATCTATCTATCTATCTGTCTATCTTTTTCTTTCGTTATTGTTTCGTTCTTGCTATACCATGTAAAAAACGTATCACTTTATACGATGAATGCGTTGCCCGAACAATGGACCTGCCATTGACGATGATTTCTCAAGCTCTTTGTTCGATATACCATTGTACGATACAACTGTTGTTAAACACGTTTTGTTTGATTGTATATAGTACGCGCGTGGCTGATTTAAAAATTAAACCCAAATTCCTTGGGAAAAAAAATGGACAAATGCGTCACGCTGTTTATGTTTAAAGATGCGTAAGTCCATAGATCGTTTAGAATTTTCAAATCGTTGACACAATTTCATTGATTTCTATGCAGTCATTGCAATTACAATCGCTGCATCACATTCTCCTTTCTTTCACTATTTCTTTCATTCTTTCGTCAATAATCTATGCCAAGAATTTTTTTATATTTATTTCGTTATTTTTTTTTCCCCTTATTCACCGTATATTCTTTTCAACGAGAAACAAGAGAACACAACACGCGCGACAACTTTCCTTCTTGACATTTCGCGCGTAATAATTATTCCGTGCTTTTAATCCGACGTTGATCGCGTTTGAGAAACGTGAGAGGAAAAAAACCAAGCGGGCGTACAATAACGCGAGGGAGTTGTACAACAAGATGCGTGGGGGTTTTGTTCAAAAGAAGAGAATAAAAATCAGGCAAGAATGGAAAGTTCGTTTCTCGCACGACGCAGTGGAATCCCTTTAAAGGTCGTACTACTTCGCGTTTACAGCACGGAATCATTAAATCCTCCATGAATGTGTTAAGTGCTCTTCAACGTGTCACCGTACATACACGCGGAGCAGAACGTTGCCTACAACATA
>NC_062193.1:7471887-7606887 GCF_912470025.1 Vespa velutina
GTGTCATACAACCAGTAAATTTGCTTGATTGTTAAGCACTAGAAAAAAGAGTGGAAAAAAGAAACAAAAGAAAAAAGAAAAAGAGAACAGACTGTATAAATAGAAAATGCCTCTCTTATCGAGAATCTTTATATCCTTCTACATCGAGCTTCTGACATCTAAAATCAAGAAACCTAGGCACCAAAGACGCTACCATTTTAAATCCTCCACAGATATAAAAGTTTTTTAACCGAATACATTCAACTTCTATTTCGATCTTTTTCTATCCTCCCTATATAAAATTGACATCTCCATGAATCTCATTTAACGTCGAAGCTGATATTTCCAACATCGTAAAATAAAAATAAGTATTCCTGTCATTAAATTCTTGGATAAACAATGATACGATCCAACAAACTTTTCTATTGAAAAGTCACGTTTGAAACACTATAAATTTCGCGCATTGATTTTTCATTTCTGCTGACATTAGAAAAAACTTGTTTCGAAAGTGATTGCAGATTCTGCTGGTGAAATATGCAGATTATTAAACGAAGATCGTATGATTGGTTCGCATGTTTCAATCTTGTTTTTTGTTTAATTATTATTTTGAGGAGGTCAACCGACTGGTTCGCTCTAACTCGTTACACAGCTGTATGCGTATAGTCGACACAGATGTGCAGAATACCTACATGCATCAATGACTCTCATATCGGGACGTCCATGATGAAATATCCGTCGATCACGGAGAAATTTCATAGTCGAACGTGTTTTTATAATAAAGCCGACATTTGCATTGCAAATATGAATCACCAGAGAGAACTTTTAATCGCACGGCTTCGATTTCGTTATCATTTCAAGAAAACAGACTACGTAATCGTTATCGGACGAATTTATACTGGATATTGCAAAGTTCGATGACATAGAGAAACTCGTTAATTAATCGAGAATTTTTTTATTCATTATTTATGATATTCATGTCTTCTTTCCTAACAATTATCGATTAATTATTAGGAATGACAACCAAGGAATACATATATAAATAATTGGATTATTACCCCAGTCCTTATAAAAATATTAATCAAATTATTATTTCCGAAGGAAGGTATTCCTCTCGGATAGATCGATGAGATTAGGTATTTCAAAGGAATCAAAGAAAAAAGAGGTAGCGACGATGTCCTCTCATAAAGGTACAACGTTGTGTATCAGAAAGGATGATAAAAAGGATGCTACCGTGAGGACTTGAATTTCAAAAGCTATTGAGATTTACTCATTGTTTTATGGACTGGAACAAGCCGAAAAGCTTCCTTTAATTTACGCTTTTTAACTCGGCATGGCTTTCTTCGAAATTGCACTTTGTACGATTCGATAGGATGAACCTTTTCGAATTAATGAGACACGATATCTTTGTCTAACAATATAGTCGTATTTCGACAAGCGACCTTTGCTATCGAGACGAATTTCATTCGATAGTTGCGTCGATGAAATTGCGACGTAACAAAACAGAGGAGAAAAACAAAAAAGAGAAAAAGAAAAAGAAAAAAGAAAAAACAAGAAAAAAAAAAAGAAAAAAAAAGAAGTTGCAAGGGCGAGAATAACGAGTGTCGAGAAGCTTTCTAAAATCCAACAGTGTGATTCTCGTTCGCTTCTGAATTATTCATCTCGTAGAAACGTTTGAGTATGAGTAATGGCGTATGTACGTACAAGTTGGTATGACTGTACACGTAGCGGCTTGCCAAATTAATCTTTCCGCTTTCTGGTATAACTCTGCAAGGCTTCGACCGCAACTCCGAGCTCTGTTGCAGTATTACGATTTATTAATTAACGCTAGAACGAATAATTTCAAACAGTCTTATGTGAAACTTTTATTACGATGATAATGATGTTTCTCATAGAATGAATTATTTTAAAAGAACGGCGACAGAGAAAAATAAGAAGAAGAAGAAAAAAAAGAAAAGGGAAGTACGCGAGAAGCAAAAATAACGCGAGAACCTAAAAAGAAAAGGAACTCAACATTCTGCTACTTCTCCCGTAATAAATCAAAGGTTGTGCGTAATGCGAGCACCGAGCCACAAGTGGTTTCCTACTATGAAAGCACGATAATACCGGAGGGAAAGAGAGAGAAGCGACAGAGGGTCGTCTCTTTTGTTTGTTGATCAACAATGAGACCCCGAGACTTTTCAATGACGACCGCGGATTTGTTTCAAAAGTTCATCTGAAAATCGAAAAAGATATTTTCTCGATTCTTATATACTTTCACGCAATATGTTACGACACGTTCGTAGTTATATTTTTATTATTCCTTAATATATATTTATATTATTCCTTTTTACATATCTATATCATAAATCGTATCGCTCGTTAATTATTTCGCAAGTCTATGAAAATCGCTTTTCAGAATGCTATGAATAAACGATCGAATGGCCCGAGGAATTGAATGGAAGATAAATGATTACACGAAACGGTCCTAGTACTCTTAACGCTCGAATAAATCGATCGTTCGTTCACGTATTCGACGAATATACGAAGTTACTTTTCTTAATGCTATGATAACTCAACTATCTACTTTAAATGTAAATAAGAAGAGATCTTAAACTATATGTAGATAACTATATTTCGAATCCTATATATATATATATATATATATATATATATATTTCTACGAAAAGTGATAAACTTAATTAGAAGCAAAGTGAAATTGGAAAAAAAAAATGAAATAAAGTAAAAAAGAAACGAGTTCGACTGAGCGGTATGTTATGTTCGTGAGAGTGAATTAATCGGAAAAAAAAAAGATGAAGAGGAAAGAGGTCAGGCGGAAATAAATTCCACTCTCGGTGGCAAATTAGCACGGGTTCCTGCTAATTTCCACTCCTGAAATCGTTAGTTCGAATTCTACTTAATACCATTCTGTGCATGGATACACGTGTGCATGTATTTATAGCACGATCGACTCGCTCTCGTTGGTCGTTTTTATATAGAAAAAAAATAAATAAATAAAAGAAAAATAAAAAGAAAATAAATAAAAAAAAAAAATAAAATAAAAAGAAATTAAACAAAAAGAAAAAAGATAAAGAAATCGAGTCGAATGGAAGTCGAAAAACCCCGATATCTTCCATTGCACAAATCTCATCTCTTATCTCGACTCGTCCAACCTGTGAAACGAGACTTTTCGTATTTTATCGTTGGCGCTCGCTCTCCGAGAGCAAGCATTTAATAAGAAGATGCGATGTAAAAAAGAAACGAAATTCTGTAAGAGTTATGTCAGTGAATTTAATATTTCCACGTCAAGGAAGAAAAATAAGGATAAGTCGAGTACCGACCACACGAAGAAGACCACGAAATTTTACGATTCACCAGCTGAATTCATGTTTCTCTTTTTCTTTCTCTTTCTCTCTCTCTCTCTCTTTCTCTCTTTTTTAGTTTGCTTTACAGCCACGACTCCATCAGACGAAATGAAGATAAACATTACGTCGAAAGTATTGACACAAGAATATTTGAAGCGTATTATATTTATCATGAAAACTGTAGATCCATGTTATCTTTTTCTCCGTTGAAAATTACAACTTCCTGGACGAGCGTATTACTGATTGAATTAAAAGTAACGAGCGTTAATGACAATAATCTCTCGCTACTAAATGTAATCACGTCTAATTCATGACATACATTAGTATAGGAACAAAAAAACGATTCTTAACATTTCACATTTGTACGAATTATTCGTACTTTTGATTGCAATTTCATTGAAATCCTGCAATGAAAAGGAACGAGTTCATATAAAATGATCAAAGTAATACATTTTTTAACAACTCTTTTTACCCTTTATTAAAAGTCATTATAAACTGACAACGAAACTCTCCTTTAGTCGCGTTGCGAACGATAATCATTATTACCGAGCAAATATAATCCGTTCGTCTAGTTTAATATAATGGTGGATAATAATCCCCTTGTATATAGGTACGTATACTATATATTTATGTATGTCGACGATATAATTATTTAAATATCATACACCCACACACACCCTTTTTTATCCGCTAGCCCTCAGATTTATCAAGTTTCGAATCATGTTTGGACGTTAAGTATTACGAGCGAAATAAAGTTGCTGGAACGACTTTTATGAGCGTTTCGCGGTAAGCGAAATATCGAAAAGATTCACAATTTTAATGCATCCATGAAAAATATACATCTACATATAGAAAGCGTATTAATTTCATTTTTTCTTTCTTTTCTTTCAAACTGTTGGAAGATTCAACACGAAACAAGCCTGATACGAGCTACATACACATATAGGATTTTCGTTGAACAACGACTAATACATTTTTCATATCCCATCCATTTTTTACATCCTTTTCAACGTAGCAGAATTGTAAACAGTTAAAAGGATTCCTTGTAAATTTAATATCAGTTTCGCCAACGTCGAAACACGTTTACGTTTTAGATATTAAACCTTTTCTTTGTACTTTTCAAAAGTTCCTCAACATTCTCTCCTCGCCACACTTCACAAAACATATAATATTTGCATATAATTAACGTAAAGGCTACCGTACAAATGTTGGAATACAAATTTTATGAGAAAATTTTCGTCAGTAAGATAAAGAGTTTAAATGTTGCCAGAGAATATTTAACATTCACGAGAAGTTCTGTTCGTAATCGCATATGTTATACAGTATGAGAAATTCATACATACTATACGTAGAAATATTATTCTGCAATTCCCACTTCGAACGACCTCCCTAATGTAATAAGTAAGTGAAGTCGATATCAAGCGCTATTCCACCATCTCCGTTTATTTATGAGAAACCATTGAATATCGATTTGTAATTTTTCCAAATATCAGAAATACGAACTCTCTTCGTTCGGTTTATCTTTCCGATCATACGAATGGAATAAGTTTTGGATATAAGCGCAGATCATTTAGACACAATTGAGAGATCTTTTGTAGCTAATCTAGAGCCTTGAGTGACAATTATGGCATTGCCTTGGGGTCATTGCGAAAAATCTAATTAAATAATATTCTCTTGTTGACGCCGACTTTCTCTTTTCCTTCTTTTTCTTGTTTGCTCTTTCCTTTCCAATCCTATCTCGAGGACTTAATCCCATTTGTTTTTTATTGGGCAACTCTACCTCGATTCTATCTCGTGGACCTTCAGAAATGAAATCTCTAAGTCTGAGACAATGGAAGTGGATACGATTTAGTTTTCTTTTTTTTTTTTTTTTTTTTTTTTCGGGAATTCTCATATTTATATTACCAATGAGAATAGGTAGGCTTTTATGGGATGGAAATTATTTTATTTTGCCGAAGTAGCTAAGGAGGCACGTTTATATTCAATGTTTCTCGAGTCAACGATAATATTGTATAAATCGAATGATAGACATTCAATAACGATATTGGAGAAGTTTACGATAAATTCGTGGATCTACGATTAATTAGGTCAGGAGTTAGTCGGCTTAACAATTCGCTCGAACGGAGTAAGATATTAAGTGCTTTCGAGAGCATACCGGTTGAAATCTTGGCAGAAGTTAGGATCGATCAAAGATGAGTCACTTCGAAGTGCACATATGATGTATCATGGGATAATTGAACGATATAGAAAATTTGATCAATATAGCAAACGGGAAATTTACTTTGATGAAATTCAACATGGACCAAATGACGGGAACCGCAAACGTATAACTTGAGCTTTTATATTCTTGTTCCTCTTTGAAACTAATTACAAGAACTATTTAAGAAGAAAAACAAAGACTTTCGAATTTCTAGCGAACATTTTTTCTTTTTCTTTTTTCTTTGTTCTTTTTCCTTTTATTTTATTTTTTTCTTTTTCTTAAATCATTCGCTCGTGAAACTTTTCACCATATAGATTCTTATCAACGAGCGCATCCCTGATCGATTTTTCCTCAAGTAAGGATTACGATCTGCATAAAACCTTCGTCCTACCGACCATGTAACTTTCCTATCGAGCTTTCCTTTCATCAAACTTCGAAGCCGTTTCCAACCGAAGACGAGATTCTGAAAATACGATGCGAACCTTTCAGAACGACCTCGTTCAATATGGCATACACATAAAAGACTGACAAAGTCCTGTGTTCCCAATTCATGATAGAAACAAAATTATTCGATAAACATCAAATCGATTTTAAAAAACCATTATACGTGCATTTTAAAATCCACATGTTTGGATAGATCGTACCTCACATCATCTCTTATGGTTGATGGTCGCTTTTGTGCTTTAAAGTACATACGAGAAAAGTTCGAAGCTTTTTATTTTTGGTTATTTTCTTTGGACCTTTCTCACACCTATACATTCGAATAAACTTTATATAAACCTTCTTTGAAGTATAAATCTAGGGAAAGAAACGAGAGCTTCTGTTGATCTGGGATTTCGACTTCTCCTTTTAAAAGATTCCGAAATGAATCCGTCTTCGCTAACTCAGACCAGATCTTTCAACATTTGCATAGTAAAAGGCCACAGTCAAGTCAGCATAATGCAGAACACGTACAGCGAACGAAGGGATCGATCATGAATTCTCGATTATCGTTACCGACTCGTTATTGTGTTATCTTTTTCTCCTTCAATTTCTCTTTTTCTTTTTGTCATAAAATGCTTAATAAACATATTTTCCTCGCGAATTATCGTTGATTCATTTAAAATCTTTTTTTCCCAATTCTCAAATAAAACGAAATCTGTAAAAGCATTCGAATCGAAAGCTTGGACGAAAATCATAAGCGATATTTCGATGACCCACTTTTCTTTTCCACCCAACGATTTTTATTTCACACGTGGCATACGCGACGACAACAATCATTATCACCAACAGACGATTTGATGATTTTTCTTTTCGACGTGTCACTAACGAGTATTATATAAACACTTCGAATCATTACCATATTTCAATGTTATTGATTTTACGAATGTTGTCTTTCCCTTGCTGACAACAATGCTATTATGGAATTCTTCGATCGATAAATCTTTGCGATGAACGTAACTACATTGATTTATCGATACAGGGCATCTGCTAAGTTAGATGGAGATATCACGACAATGGGAATGTTAATTACAAATGTAAAGAACCCAGTTTCAAGGGATAATGCGATATAACTCGTCCTTGGCCTTTGATCGATCTAGTCATAGGTACATAGATAACCGGTAAGATAAGTACACCTCACGATATTCCTTTCGTGTGACACGCGAAAACACGAAGAAAAAGATTTCATTGATTCGAATTAACGAAAGGTACCTCAGCAATAAGTTCTTGAAAATGTTCGTGAATGAAACTAAGAATGAGATACGACAAAATACATAAATGCAATGATTATCAAATTATTCGAATCTTTTAAGCTTTTCTAAAACCAGAATTTAGATCTATTTCTTCCCTATCTCATTGTATAGGAAACTTCCTAATGTGATGTAGTAATTATTATGAGAACGAAGTTACTGACAGGGAGTTAACAGTTGAACAACTATGGAAGGAGTCATTATATGGATTAGATATGCCACTAATACGTAGTACGATATTTATAGAATTATACGAAGTGAAGTATAAGTGACACTGTCTTCTTCTAAGTTTCAAAGAAGAGATAGATACCTTTTCCTTCGGAGTACGTTCATATTACCGACTTAAAAACGAAGCCTACGACGTTTCGACGTATTTGAAAGGTAACGCATTTCTTCTTGAATATCACATATCTGGAACGATATCTACTATCCTGAAGATTTTTATTCGTAGAAATAGGACATGATATATATATATATATATATATATATATGTTTTTTTTTATCATATTACATATGCCAACTCTATTTGAAGAAATTTTAATGAGCCGATAACGCGTCAAATTCCGATTAATCGGGTCAGTCCAGTCGCTCCTTTGTTTGTTCTAAGACAATGCGGATGAACACGAATGCCATCGTTTTACGACATCGATTCATTTCAAAGCTCGAAACCTATTGATTCGAGATATGTGTGAGAGAGAGAGAGAGAGAGTTAAGAGCTGTTAGAACAGCATCTCCGCGATATCCTTCCCTCTAATGTATAGCACGATACATGTACGTATATATACGTTAAAGTAAAATTTTCATGACACGAACCATTTACATGCATGTAATTACACAATATACCTATATATCTACGAACATTTTGTTTTACCCATCGAAAGTCACGAAATAAAAGCTTATGAAACTTTATTTGACTTTCTGCTCGTTTCTATAGTAGCAGAAAATGAGGGAAAGAGTGCATGCATGCTTGCAAAGTTCGCAAAGTGGCTTGCGGCAATATGCGATTCGCATTTCGTCTCGTCTGCAATCTACACTCAATTTTCACGGCATAGTGCCAAAGTCCATTGTCCATAAACGTTCTCGTAGTTGCATACACACATACATACGTAGCAATTTCCAAGAACTTCTCCAGATATTAAATCCACGTTTCGGAGCCGTGACATCTCGTATCCATAATGGAACGCTCCATGAATAGAGTATAATATGAAAATATGAATGCAAATGTATGCAAGTAAAGAAAAAAAAGATATACTTATTGTTAGAGAGAAAGATAAATAATAAATCGTAATCAATCATTAGAGACGATTCCTTACAACAATAAAAAAATTGAACAATGTTAAAAATAGTGAAGAGTAGAAGATATCCATAAGACAAAATAATCGATAGGTATGTTTCGAAAAAGAAGAATTCGAGCTTTCGTCCAAAAGCTCCATAAGACCAAAAATCGTGGTCAAGGTAAAGCGAGCAAACCAAAAGAGAAAGAGAGAGAGAGAAGGAGAGAGAGAGAGAGAGAGAGAGAGAGAGAGAGAGAGAAATAGAAAGAGAAAAAGATAGAGAGGGGGAGGGAGGGAGAAAGGATGCAGAGTACCAACCAAGTGATCTTCCTAAAGCCTAGACACGGAGAAGCTAATTCAATCGGGCGTCGCTTTATGGCTCGCACAAAGTGCTCCCAACGGCACATCGTCGTTGGACGTCTTCGTAGCGTGCCACATACTACCGAAATGCGAGAGGTATCGATCTCAGAGAACGTTGGATCGGTGTACCATCGATAGAACCCTTTGGGAAATCAAAGGCAGAAGACGAAGTCTTAAAGGTCTTCTTAAACGCTCGATGTGTTCGCCAGTTCCTTCGTTGTCACACTCTCTTTAACCACTACCTCTCGTCTTTCAACTTAGCGATCAGATGGTTCCAAAGAATGACAAAGATCATAAAGGGAAACGGTAGGGTTGATGATAGTGATAATGATGATACCGTACCGATATCTATTAATGATATGTGCTTCTCTCGAGAGATTACTAAATATGTCATCCATGTAAATAGACATATGTATTTCTTGCAAAACCTACAGCTAAGAGCAAAAATCTACTTTTTCTTTTTTCTATTCCCATTCGAGATTGCCCGAGCTTTTTTCTTTCTTTTTCGTTTCTCTCGGGAAGTTCTTCCCTTTCTCTCGGTGAACTCTTCTTACGGCTTTTTTATCCGACATCTCATTTCACACCGTTCTTCGATGCTTCATAACATCTTCCTTTCCTTATGAATAAAGAAAGAGGAAACTAGAAAATAAATTGAAAAAATGTCGAATTCTCGAAAATGAATCATCTCGGGATGATTAATAATCCACGGAATATTCTCGACGAAACATTCTCGCCGATAATTCGTCGTTCGAAAGTATCGGACATTTTGATACGAGGATTTAATTTGATGAAACGCATAAGTGATTCTCGCGACCTAAACATATTTGCCAGATTTCCCGTGGCCTTTCCAACTCGAAAAGCGTTATGGCGATACATTTTAACGAAGCCACTTGCGGCGACACGAAATTCCGAGGCGAGCGTTCCTTTGGAATGGTCAGAGAGCACGAAGGGTTTATAAGCGGCTTAGATACGTGCGATGGTATAGCAATCTCGTCCTATAATGTAGGCTGCCAACACACTCCACTCAATTCCTCTTCGACACGTTCGAAAAGGATACGTATGCATGTATTTATGTATTTATGTATAGACATTCATACATAAATACATACATAGATATCTACGTAGCCATTAGTTTATTTTTAATCATGCCGTCATTCGACAGAAAAAGTGACACGCTAATAGAAAACGAACTGATACACTTGCCTTAGACGATATGACCGCGGAGATCAAGTAAAGCCTCTAGAAATTACTCTCTTCAGCTCTGGAGATAAGCCTCGTCTGTCGCGCGGATTAGATCCTTTCACGTACTATATCAGAAGAGGATGAAGAGTCGGCCAGGTCGGAAACGTGATTTTACGTTAATCAATTTTCGATAAAGGCAAACCCGCTAATCGATCATTTCGACCGTAGAAATTATTTTGACTTTCCTTTTCCTTTTTTGTTTTGTTTTTTTCATTTCGCCACATTTCCTTTTTTTTTTTATAAAAGCTTTCTATCTTTTAATTTTACATTATATTCCAGTGGACGAGCAGAATATCTTGCAGAGACATACGCGGCCATGATTGAATACATCCATCTCGCACATTAATCTCGCAACTCCCAATTGGTTCGCTCGTTGGAATCATGGAATGAATCAATGCGCTTATCGTTGATACGCATTGATTATACATGACGAATATAAATATAATTTTCCGACGAGGTAGCATACGGAGTTTTTTTTTCTCCCTTTAATTTTGCCGATCAATCATTATCCCTTGATCGTTCATTCCCCTTTGACTCGTCTTCATAAGAAATATTCATTCATACATAAACTTTTTTATGAATCTAATGTTTCTACGAACTTCTTTACGATCATAATGTTTTCGATTTAAACGTTATGAATGATATCAAAGCGATGTTCTATTAACGACGTTTATGATATAATTAAAGTCTGGGGAAACAATGAATTCTCATATTGAAAGTTATCGGACAGGGTCTGTTTTTCTCTAACTTGAATGAAGTAGATTAGAAGCTGAGTGCTGTGGTACTCTTACTTAGGAAGTCACTATTCTTTGTCGAAAGAAAGGGCAAAAATAAAGGTATGGAGCTGGATCTAATGACTTTTTCTTGTAAAAAAGAGTCTATGAAGTTGATTAAGTATTTTACGTGCAATAATTCTCTGTCGTTTTTTTTTTTTTTTTTTTTTTTTTTTTTTTTTTTTTTTTTTTTTTTTTTTTTTTGAGATAATGATATTTTCTTTATAATAATTGTTTTTCTTGAACATACATATATTACTCAATCTCAACGTTTTCTGCTTAAAAAGGATAAAAATGTTAACGCACCAGTCGTAAGCTGCTTACTTTTACGAACGACAAAAATCCTTTTCTTCGCCTCTTTTCGTCCTGAATTCTTCATCTCGAAAAAAGACGACCGCATCCTTTTCCCATGAGGTTTTTAAAGCCATTACTCTCCATCGCTTTTCGTGGTTTTTACTAGGAAAGCGCGTTAAGTGCAAAAGGAGATCTCGAATGGAAAGGAATTAGTACTTCGCGAGCAAAAAATTCAAAGGTAAGGACAAAAAGGAAAAGATAAGGTATGATCGAGAACATGGAATTAACAATTGTTAATACAAATTTCACGAACTATTTAATACGACGTCCATAATTTCTCGAAATTCGACAGGAGTATGATCTACGTTGGCCCATATATCAAACTGACATTTCGTAAATCGATTGAGCCTTTAATCGTAACTCTAATTAACCTAAACTCATCGAGCGTCGGTCAAATTGAATGAAATACTTGCAAAGTTCGATCACGAGCAGATTAGCTGCCTTACACGAATGATCAATTAATTGAATAGCATTTCTCATAGTACCGATGGTATATCGATCGAATATACCTAATATGCAACTAACTACGAGCTAGCATCGCGTGTGATCCATGCAATTAATATTCTGTATCTATCGAACTGTTTCCATGAAAAAATTTTTATGAGAGAGAGAGAAAGAGAGAGAGAGGGAGAGAGAGGAGGTTCTATATATCGAACACATTATTAATGATGGTAATAAATTCGCGATGTTACATCGATACGATAGACTGATTCAATTAGGAGTTATTAGGGAAGAGAATCAGGGATGCAACTGCACTCCCCCTGAGTTACTGCATTTAAGCGCCTTGTGATGCCTCTAAAGCGATTAACTGCCGAAATGTCGTTGCACCTGGATGGAACCGCCCGAACGCGTATCTATCTACTATGAACTTCATACGTTCGCCGTTCCATATTAATGAACGCGTTGGAAAGCTCGTGTAACGAGTGTTATATAAATTTTCCATAGTATTTTTTTTTCTCTCTCATTTTATTTGAAAAACAAGCGTTTAAAACAAACAAAAACAAAATCTCGTTAACCGTACAATTAAAATTCAACTCGTCCTAATTAAGTAATTAAAACACGATTATACAATTTAATAATGATTTCGATGTCCGAAATCGTTCATTAAAGGTCTATGAGATAATTATAACTCACATGGAAAGATTAACCCAAATTCGATATACATAGATATAACGATTCGATCGTTTATTAATACATATATAATGATTACTTTAAGCTAATGATATACGCATTGATAAAAGCGCCGTTTTATTGTCACGTATTTAAAAAGATAAATTAAAATTACATGATAATTATTTATTGATAAAATAATAATTGGTAAAAATTTATCAAACAATGGAAGATATCGTAATCGAATCGATTCTATCGGAAAATGTCAGATGTAAATGTGTTCTAACAACATTGGCCCAACAATAGGGATCTTGCAACGATTTTAACCTAATTAAGGATAACGTGGAAATGAAGTTAGAACTCCGTATATATCTATAGCTTTATGCTACGCCTGCCAAAGTACACGCAATCGCAAGCTACCTCTCCAATTCATTATTATATATAATTATAGAACTATTTATTTGTTAAATCTAAAGCTATAACAATGAATGAGGATGAAAATAATTCGATTCATATTATTTACAACGAATTAATTAATGCAATAAGCAAAGCATTAACTAATGCATATATATGTTCATTGGCGTACACGATGAATGCATTAATTCCGGCTTATCTCTGTGAGGTCAAGAAAGTGTCTGGGACAACTTGCTGGTATGAATTATGCGCGACCCCGTTTGGAAATTCGACGCAAAATCATGACTGCTCTCACCTACTTTTAACTTTTCGTTTAACGTAAGCATGATATTTGCAACTATGATTACACGTTTAAAAAGCAAGAAAAATTGCAAGAATAAGTGAGAAAAGTTTGCGAGTATAAATGTTATTATCATAATTATAAGGATATTTAATAAATAATTTATAATAAGAATGCTATTATCCTAAATATAAATATTATATTACCACAAAATAATGATTGATTATATCGGCCATTAGAAATTTACCAAAATTTTGATATGTCATGTCGTTCATGCGGTAAGTTTCAATTAAATTAACCACTCCATCGTAACATAATAATATATTACTAGATAAACGTTTCATATTCGCATGCACGACATATGACGGTTCAAAATGTTCGAATAGAATTAAATATCATTGAATTCAATTCGCTACCATAGACCATGATTATTATCGTAATTAATGTTATTTCACTTCCAACTGTAATTTCGTTATATTACATATGTATATATGTAGAATTAGTTGTTTAATTTTTGTCTTATATGAAACAAACGGAACTTTGAAATCTTAGTATTGAAAAATCAACAGGCAGCCTCGCCTTGTCAATGGCATCACGTTTGGAAAAAGGTCGTTCAATTTTTATTTCTCTTTAGAAAGCAGAGAAGCGCGATGTACTGAAAGTGATGATGATCGATCGAAAAAGAACAGAGGGTGCGGTTCTCTATTTCCACCAATTTCCGCGATAGGTACTCGATCATGAAGCTGGTTTGCACTTGACGTTACTTCTTTTGCTGTTTAACGCGGCCGACGCAGTGGTAAAGCGAGCAACCGAAGCTGGTGGAACTAAATTCAGTTTGAAAAGAAAAAAAAAAGAAAAAAAAAAGAATGAAATTTTCTTTATCGATAATGTCTATCCTGCTAAGATAGATAGAATAAGAAAAAAAGCGTTTCTTTCTGAAACTTAAGAATAACAATGAAAGAATTCATCTTTTATTGGTTTAATATTGTTTTTTTACATCTCGTACTACTTCTCATTTTCTTTACGCAAACTTTAAAAGCGCTTGTCCAACTATAAGGACTTGTCTTTCATCTTCCTTACTTAGGTTTCTTTCTACTTTACTTTTTCCCCCTTCTTCTCTCTCTCTCCCTCTCTTACTTTTACACAAATGTACTTTTAGCAGCGTAACAGAAATGTTTTATATAAAATTGTTACAAGAAGTTCTTGTACCTAATCGTTCAAAAAGTACAAAGTAAAAACAAGTTTTACATACATGCACAATGAACTTTCGTTGTGAACAAAGCAGCTGTTCGCTTATGTACAATTTTATAGAGATCCTGCCAATATATAAATAAAACTAGAACTTACCTGTAAGTTATGAATGCAAATACGAGTGCCACCAAAGAAAGACTTCCTCCGAGGACAACAATGAGACTCAAGACTCCATCTTGATCGAAGGAACTGGCGATGCCCGTGGAAAATCCATTTGCCACCATTCCTCCGTTAGGCTGATGAAATCCATGAATCGCACCGGTGTAGAGACTCTCCATTTTGTGTGTAACCACTTGTTTGCTATATGTATCCTTACGAAAAAAAAAAAAAAAAAATATATATATATATATATAATTGAAATATTTGATTCGTTTAATATCGTTTGTTACTTATCCTATTATCAATTTCTCGATGTATAATAATTTTAAATAGATAATATTAAATGGATGTAAATTAGAAAGATAAGACCTTTCTGCAAAGATATCAGCTGGTTTAAACGAACATTTATTAGGATTTACTGGTATCTAAACGTTACGCGGCATTGCAACTAAGTCATTTGAGATTAAACACTCGGGAATCTAGTGAGAATTGAGACGTAGAACGTTGGGAAATTATCCTATTATTGAGTTAACGTGTACCGGTTGTACTGCCTGATTATTCGCACTGCACCAACGTTAAATATCGCTGGCTAATGTGGCGCTTATTAAAGAGAAAACATAAAGCATCTAGTTAAAGCCAACTTCTTTTTATTTTACATTATTTCGTGAAACATAATGAAATGAGCTCGTTTACTAATACTAGTCAAAATGTAATTTCAATAAGAGAATTACGTAAGCACAAGTAATGTATATTTCAATATGGTCTTGAAAAGAAAAAAAAAAAAAGAAAAAAAATATATATGCGTAACAGAAATAAGCTCTTCCTACGAAAGTTACACAACGATCCGTGGCTCGGAGAGCCGCCGGCATTCCTCTGATACTTCAAATCAGTCAACTCAATTAAAACTTTGTTTTCTTAATTTTTTTTTTTCTCGAAACTAACAAAGTAACCATCAACGTAATGTTCTTTTCTTTATATTGCTAATTTATTAAAAAAAGAAAAAAGATATTTAACAACTCATTGAAAATTAGGGAAACATTTTCAAGTTGTTTTTAAAAACGAAATTAAGAGATAATTAGAAAGAATGAATGTTAAAGTATCGCCTAATTTGTCAGCAGCACGATCGCTTCGGTGAACTTTGTCGTTTGTGGTCAAGAGTGCATACCTTCGTGGACGAATGTGTCGGACAAAACGGAATAAAGCCGGAGATTAATGGTAAATCAATGGCGGATAGATAACATTTGATTTTGAGGTCGATCGCCCCCCTCTCTCTCTCTCTCTCTCTCTCTCTCTCTCTCTCTCTCTCTCTCTCTATCTATCTCTCTCTGTATTTACTTTTAAGTCATTAGACAATGTCCTTAATTTCATTACAATGATTAAATTTTGGAATGAAATGACGAAGTAAAGGTTCATAGGAAGATCTATAAGTAAAATGTATACATACATATGTATCTACGAAGAGAAAATTTTCCGAAAGGAAAGAAATCGATATAACACTCCCTTTATTTCCATTTTACCATGAGCATATTACTGACGTAGCTGGAAATATGAGAAAATAGCGAATACTGTGGTGTATTTATATAGACATCATATAACCAGGAAGATGGTACCGGCCTAATTGCTTTTACCGCTAATCGAAATTTACGAGCATCAACAAGCTCACCTAAAGTTTCTACGAACTAAAGTGCGCGCGCGAGCATTTCTCTCAGCTTTTACTACGATACGTATGTATGCTTTTCTAATGGAACGAAGAAACTAATAGTTACTACAAAAAATATTTAATGTTCAGTTGCTTTCTTACGTGGAAAATTTAATACTGAATAAGGCGAGAGAGCGCAATGACACTTCATCCACTGCTACTACCGGAACATTAATTGATCAAAGAGTGTCTTAGCACCCTACGATGCTTAGGATCGATATCGAGCACGACCTTATTCGTCCATTTAGAATCCACTCTTCGCCTTTATTTCTCTTCCTCTCATTCTCTCTCTCTCTCTCTCTCTCTCTCTCTCTCTCTCTCTCTCTTTCTCTCTCTCGGTCAATCGTTCGACGAATCGCTCGGCTTTTAAGGCGATAAACGACAAACGAGTAAAGTTGAAATCGTGGTTCCATTAAACCTCGATGAAACTCGAATAAAATTGAACGAATAAAATCGAGGGAAAACAGAAAAAAAAGAGGAAAAAAAAAAGGAAAATAAAAGACAAGAAAAGGAACGTCAAATTTTTTATCTCAAACTCGAGAAGTGAATTTTATCTTTTTTATTAATTAAGAAATGAAAATATTGAAAGGTTCAAGATGCACATATTAGAAGATTAAATAAATTCTTTACTCTGTATAATTATCCATCCTTACGATCGAGAAAGTCAATCAATCAATATTCTTCTATTACAACTTTTACTCCCAAAAAAAAAAAAAGAAAAAAAAGAAAAAGAAAAAAAAAGTAATAATAATATTCGTGCGAGTAAATTTCAAAATAAATTTGCTTGACGATCGAATAAAGAAAAATGCACATGAAACATTTCGACCTCCTTTATGTACAAAAGAAAGAAAAATGAAAGAGTGGGAGAGAAAGAGGGGAGGGAAGGGGGTAGAAAGGGGGGGGGGGGAACCCGGTAATATTTTGCGAAATATAGGTTATGAAAACAAGTAATTTCCTAGGCGTCATACAACGATGGTTGCCCCTTTCTAAAGAAATCACGGATCGAATCACGAAAAGCAATTTCATCGAGATTTTACCGTAGTGATCCATCGAAAGCGCCGCGTGAAATTCGCGTTTCCATTTTCGTTCTGTGACAATCATAATTCGTTTCTTTTATTCGTTTCGTTCGAATGTTCTTATTGTTATTAAATTTACTTGCCGAGAGACGAGAGATCGTTTCTTTTTCTTTTCAAGGATATGGAAAAAAAAAAAAAATGAAAAAAAAAATAAAATAAAAAAAGAAAAAAAAAGAAAGAAAAAACAAATTCTTCGATCCAATTTTATTCGAATAGAAATATAACGCAATTAAATCCATTTTAATCCTTTCCGTAAGAGCCATTCTTAAAGATGAAAATTTAATTTTCCCCCTTTATAAAATAGTAATTAACATTAATATTGTTCGACTTTGGACATATTATCTTTATCTTTACAATCAAATCTTACATTATTTAATCCTCTTTTACAATTGTTGTATATGTACAATTAAAGGAAAGACGAGTAATATGAAAATTAATTTTATCAAACATTATTTTACATTATTTAATATAGTTGAAAAAGTGGTTGACTATTGCGAAGTTCCTACCAAGCAAGAGTAATAACTTTCGAAAGTGCCATAATCGTTTGAGTTATTGTCGTAATGCGGAATACGAGTTCCAAAAAGTCCAATGTTAACATGGAATGATCGAGAAATTTACAAGCTGTTCAAAAGTTGGAAATCCTGGGGACTAAGTTTCGAAACGAGTCTATACGATTTTTATGAAACTTGATATGTATCGCGAAATCTTATCGTTTGATCTCGAGGAAAAATTTTCTATAGAAGAAAAAAGAAAAAAAAAAAGAACGAAAGAAAAAAAGAAAAATAAAGAAAAAAGAAAGAAAGGAAAAAAACGTATAACTTTTTCGATCTTTTGCGTGATATTTAAAACGCGCGACAAATATATAAATAGCGATACATAAAACAAATTTATTTGAGCATACGGCGTTTTTGATATAAAGAATTAAATTACGAGATTCGAGCATATAAATCAGATTGCAATTTTCGAAATAGGATGTTCTTTCGTGGAAATAAGTTGGTTCGATGCCAAGGAACGACATGTAAAACTAATACATATACGCGAAATCTAAAATTGAATGGTTCGTACAATAAATACCACGGACGAATCTATCCAATAGAAGAATTATAGTCTTAAAAAATAAAAAAAAAACCTTGTCTTAAAGTTGGACATTAAAATATGAGAAAAATATCGGCCTACTACGAATCTCTACAAAGTCGTAGAAGGGCAAAAGTTAAATAACAAAGAGATATGTTTATGAGACACGAGAGACATATTTATATTCTCAAAACTTTCTCACTGCAATCATATATATGTAGTATTTTTTCTTGTCGTCAAAAATGTTTCTTCCTCATGCGTACAAAAGTATTCCACGTAAACATAATAAAATCTAGTGATCTTTTTCATTAAGAAGAAAAGAGTAATACTGTAAAAGATAAGATGGATATTTGCGATAGCGTCTTAGCAATTTCAAGAGTCTGCAAAAGGGAGAGGAACGCATTGAGCGAAAAACGTTCTTTCGTTTAGTACGTTTACACTTGTACGTACTTACATACATAACCCTTATTCGCTTTACGTATTTTGTCATACACCGATTCGGTGATCGTTTACACTTTTGTAACCTCAACAGTGTTTGGCTTCCAGTTCGATTCACGAGAACGCGCAGTTCGGAACGATGCACTCTTCCTTTTCCCTTTTCCCGCCTTTTCTAACCCCTTCTTTTCTCTTTTTTCATTCACCCGATGCAAAACTTTTATCGATCGACGTACATTAAAAATCGATTTGAAAGTTTTCAACCTCGTTAATTTCGCGTGCCGCTTCGAAACGAAATAAAAAGGTTTCTTGAAGTTACATTAAATCATATCGATAAGTTTATTTATTTTATAGCTATATTTACGTAAATATTTATTTCCTGCAAAATTTTCTCGAGTAATGATTCCTGACGGGAAAATTATTATTTACGCATAACGTACGCAAGAGATAATGAAAATTAAAATTATCAATCATTTATGCTTTGTACATATATTAATAAGGTTGATAAAAAAGAAAAAAAGAAATAAATAAAAATAAAAATATAAATCGATACCAAAAGTCATTTCCATATAAAACATCGACTTGCTTTTGTTTAAAATTTTTCTCAATTTTTTATCTTTCACTATCATACGAATCAATTAGAAAAAACATGGGCAGGACTTTCGTTTCGTTTTACGTTTTATTATCTGTTTTGCTTACTTGACGATGATCAAAAATGTTTGACGTCGCATCGACAGCACCCGACAATCGAATTCCTCTTATACTCTTCTATCTCACATTTCGATGAGTCCACGTGTACGCGCGAGCACGTGTTAAACTGCTTGAATTTATTGCGCGCACATCATCTTCAATCTTGAAACGCTTATGTCTCACCTCTTTTAAAGATTACGAATAATTAAAATGGAAAGTAATGAGAATACACGCTAATCATCTGTTTCTATTAATATCGTTAAGATTCTATTGCTATTCTATTCATAACAAGACGCATTAGAAAACGTCGTTTCTATAAATGATTTTCTTCTATTTATCATATACGATTCCGTATTGTTATCAAATATTCTTGTTTATTTCGATCAAAAAAAGTCAACGATATTTTATTAAAAATCGGAAATGATATTACAGTAAAGCATTAGACTAAACTACCACTTCCTATCCGTGTGACGCGCGGTTCACGACTGACCGCCACTTTTTGTTCCTACTTTACTCACTGTACCGATATGGCGCATATGTTTCAACCAATCAACGAGTCCATCCAATCACGCTTGAGCCGGTTACCGACCCGCCAAATTTATAAACTATTTACGTATGTATGACGATCTACATTTTTTTCTAATGTCTTTTTACAGATCATTTTTCTGATACTTTTCAAAAAATTCTTATAACTTATTAGCAATGCCATTTTCGTAATGCTATTAATTTTTTCAATATACTTATATGCAATGAGTGCGAATTTACATACAACAAAAAAAAAAGATGTAAAAGAAAAATATAACATTTTTATTTTAAAATACGTATCATAATTCTGTTTATAAAATAGATGACGGTGCAATAATATACAGCTATTTCAAATAGAAGAATTAATTTTCTGAGAAATTGATTTACAACAAGTATACATACAAATTGAGAGGTATTCTTCTCATAAAAATAAAATAAACAGTAGTATAGTTTCCTCCTGTTGTCATAAGAATAAACAATGTACACTTATAAAATTTATATAGTTTACAAAAATTCTTAACAGATTGGAATTTAAAATATATCAATAGAATATATCGAAAGAATTAATCTACAAGAAATCATCGCCAATTTCTATTTCACGACAGGTCTCTGCTATCCACCCAAGCAAGTATCTAACTTTTTCTGTTTTCTCATCTGTCGATTTATAACCCGCAATACTTTCATTAAGGCACATTGATAATTGTTTTAATATAGGCTGTAAAGAATAGATAATATTAAGTGGAAGTATGTAAAATGAAATTCATTTAGAAAATCTGAAAACTTACTACAGGCCAATCGTGCCTAAATAATGCCACATACTGATCGCTCAAAAATTCTATATCAAGGACACTTTCCTCCAATAATCTTCTTAAAAATTTTCCACACGTCAACCAGCTTCCATCAGTTTCTGGTTGTGCAAGTAACATAACGTTCCTTGGGCTCAACAATCTCAACATAGGAGTATCTGCTTCAAATATCTTAAAATTGTTTATAGTCCATATCTTAATTATCAATTTTTGAATATCCTGCGTAAATAGATCCATTCTATGTGCAACTACAAATACATAACATATTATAAAACATTACATTATAATTTTAAAATAAATCATTTTAATCTTACCCAGAAACAAAGAAAAATCAACGCTCAATAAATACAAAATTTTCTCTGGTCCTGTCACCAGATCAGCTCTTTCATTCAAAGTTTGATATAATTTATTTAGAATAATTGTCATTGAAGTTATAGTCAAATTTTTCCCATTATTATCTATAATGTCCCATATCAGTGACTATAAAAAGAAATTAAACATTGTGAATTATTACTTTGCTTATTAAACTACAAAAAAAAGAAACAAATATAAAGAAAACATACTCTAAGTTCATCTATGACATCGCTTGGAGTAGGAGCTGCTGAATTATGAACTTTTTTTTGTATTAAAGATACAGTGTTATTATTTCTTAAAAATCTATTAATTTCTAACTCCATATCTTTAGTAAACAATGAGCCACCAACAATATGAGACTGTATCCACTGATTTATACGTTCTATGGCTATTCTGATTGCTATTTTTATACACATTTCTTTAACAGGTAATAAAGAATCTTCTGCTAAAAGTGATTCAATAGATTTCACAATTCGATTTTCACAGAGCTGAGGAATGCTTCTTTCGCATTGTTCCTTCAAATTTTTGGAAGCAGTAGCAGCTAACAAAGTCATTTCCTTTACTAATGACAACTAAAATAAAAGATATAAAAGTTATATAAAATACGTAAAATACTATTTTCAGTATGAAATAACAAAAAACTCACCTTGAATTCACTAATATCTGTATTTACATTTGTCATAGCTTGTGTTTCTTTATACTTTTCTTTATACTTTTTTTTCATAAGTTCTCTAAAAGCATTTAAATTTGTTTCTCTTGCAGATACCAATAATGTATTACAAATATGCTTCACACAAGTGGATGCAACTCTCTCAGAGACAAAATCGACGGTTTTCCGAGTTGAAGCAGGTTGACCATGAAAAAAAGCTTCCTCTAACTGCAACTGTATTAAGAATTGTAAGGATAATATAGAAATTACAATATTTCTTTTACAATATCTCAATTACCTCTAAATGTTTCCTGCTATTAGTACCAAATTTATGAAGTTGACTAGAAACTGGTGTTATGTGTTTATTTGGACCTCGCGTATTGTGTTTTATATTTTTTGTTAACACAGTATGTAGTTTTAAGTCAGTTATAGGACAGCATTTACAAAGAACTGCATCATCTATTATATCTAATTTATCTAAACAATATTTAGTAGAATTAACGGAAACAACAGATTCTACAGACAATACATCATATGTCTGTGCTAACATTTTATCAAACTGCCTCCGAGTTTTTAATTCTTTTGTTTGATATATTTCTTGCCAAGTTAAACAAAAATCTTTAGGAAAATTTGGTAATTCAAAAAACCAGTTCAACGTAGATTTAAGTAAAAGAGCAGTCTGTTGAGACATAAGACTGTCAGAAGAAGTAAAATCGTAAGTACTGACACTCCTATAAATATAATATAGTAATTCTAAGACTGGTTTGTAGTATGGTAATCGAAGAGATACAATATCCATCATTGCTAGGTACTTCACTATCCAAGGTATACTTAAAGACATTTTTCCTTCTATTATTGCATTCTGAAGACAAATTTGTAAATTTAATGATGGTACAACCTATGAAGAATAATTTTTTGTTGTATTACATACAATATACTTAATTTAATTAATATTAAATATATAACTTACACTACTTCTAATCTCAATTTGTGCTGTTATGATTTCTTTACTAGCACCTGATTCTAATCTATATGGTAAAGACACAAGTAATCCCAACATTTTCGCAAGTAGTTTTAAACTTGATACACAAGTGATGAAAGTACGTTGTGTTTGCTCATCTACTATTGTTTCTAAAATATGTATATAAATATATATAAAATATATATATTTATTTATTTATTATCTATATTTCTTACAAATAGGAAGAGAGAGAGAGAGAGAGACAGAGAGAGAGAAGGGGGAAGGAGAGGGGGAGGGGGAGGGAGAGAGATAAATTTATATTAATTTATATATAAAGAATACCTGAATCTTCTATTTCACTGCCAATAAACTGAGTCTCATTTAACTCCATAATTTCATGTACTAAACAATTTTCTAAATGTGTATAAAATATTGGATTAAATGCATGTAATATGAAATCTCTAAAAAATTCTTGAGTACCAGGGAAAGATGGACCACAAACATTATTTTGGGATGATAAAGGTGTAACCAATCTTTTTCTAAGCTGTGTCAACTTTTGCGGATTAACATGTTTTAATGTTTCAAGAATACTTATATTATCATCATCAACTACATCTTCCTGAAAACAATTGTCATTTACAACATAAATAAATTGAAGTTCTACTACAATAATTTATATACAACTTACTTGTTCCCCTTTTTGTATACATGAAATAAGGAGTTGAGATTTAAATAATCTTGCAAAGTGAGAATAATTAGTAGCATCACTATGTAGCGTGAGCATTGTTCGTATCTTTCCTCCTAAGGCTACCTGGAAAGCCCATCCTGGTACCAAATGATTTTGCTCCCATATCCTCAAAATTTCATAAAATGTATCTCTTTGTTTCCGAAAAGTTTGAAATGCAAGTCCCGATGGAAAATTTTCACGATTATCAGTGTCTATTTGAAAGCATACATTCACCTCTCCCATTGCAGACAATATTTACAAAAATGAGCATAAAAAAATCTTCTTAATTGTGTATAACATGTCCTACATATATCTATATAAACAAATATTTTATGGTAGTTATACAACTATATTCTTCACTCTTTAAACCAAACTGTTGTAAACACATTCATTTAGATAAACTTTTGCAGGTTATGTTCACGAAACATACGTTATATTTCTATGTATAAAATAAAATCTGAGGACATCTAAATATGTATCACAGAGTAACACATATTAAATATTAGATATACTATACTGACCATTCATATTTATTTTTATCACTGTAAACATTACATATTGGTCCCTTATCGTATTTCAACGTGTATTGTCAGACATTTATAGTTGCTTGTTTACAATGAAAATGAAAGATCTCCCTTGATATAGAAACAAGTTACTCTAGCGCCATCTGATAGTAGCTATATGCAATTAGAAGCAATATACATAAACGCATATTTCAAAACTATATCTTCAAACATTTAAATATCGATACTTATAATAATATAAAATATTAAAGATAAGCGTATATATATATGCAACGTAAAAAATAAAATTGTAAAATTTTAAAGGATTATAGGTGCTACTATTATTTCTCATTGCATTACGTGCTTACTTTTATTTCTATACACACATACGCTTGTACATATGCACATAGACACAAAATACGGTTCACCTAATGTCAATGACAATAATAATCATTTATACACACGCATGTATGCATAACGTATTTATATTCCAAACTGAAAATATAAACTTTTTTTGCTTATAAACAAAAATTATAATAGAAAAGAAAAACAAATATTGATAATAACTGCTAAATTCTAAATTTAAAGGTATGTTGTTCACTAAAATTATATGCTTCAGTTTTAATAAAATTTTTTAATTATTTACAGTTGTTATGAAGACTTGATTCCCAGCAACATTAATTGAATGAATGGCTGTTTAAACAAGTGGATAGCTGGCAGTTGTAGCTACACCGCAATGATTTTGTTTATTTCTGGCCATTTTTATGTATCCTTTATCACCCCAAGTTGTATCCCAACTATTTTTTACTAACCAATAATCATCTCCATTGTCATCAGTTCCATATCCTACTATTAATACTCCGTGATCCAAACTTGTAGAAGAGCAGTCAGGTTCATAATAAACACCTACATTTTTATAAAACTATTAATTCGTAAAAGCAAAATAAACTAGTATGATAGAAAGAAACAAATCTAAAAAATATAGAATCAACCTTCAGAATAAAATTGGAAGGATTGATGAGAGGCATCAATGGCTATAGACACTGGTCCTATAGTAGCAACAGCAGCTTTTAATTTATCCTCATCTCCTTCTGGAATATCTACGTATCCAATATCATAGGCACCACTATTAGATGGAGTATACCTATAAATCAAAGTGGTAATAAATATATCTTAATCTACGAATTTTTTGTTCATAAAAAAATTCACTACTTACCTGCAATTTTCTTTTTCTGCTTCATATGGATAACTTTTTTCTGTATCAAGACCTTTATTATCTTTAATATATTGAAATGCTTGATCCATAAGACCACCATTACATCCATTATTACCATACTTTGCAGAACAATCTATTAAGTTTTGTTCACTTAAAGACACTAAAACACCAGTTTGTCTGAAGTGTTGTCCTTCCAACGCACCTGTCTATAAGAGAATTGTATTATTAATTAATAATCTTTAAAGTATTTATATGAATAAGATTAATAATAAGTTAATTTTTTAGAAGACAAATAAATACCGTTGAAAATGCCCAGCATGAACCACAAGCTTTTTGATCTTTAACAGGAGTAACTGCACCTTTTTCTCTCCAATCTACAAATTCTGGTAATACTACATTTGCTGGTTCAATAAATGTAGCACCAACAGGTTTTCTTTCTGCTCTTAATTGTAGATTTGTTGATTTATTAAAACCATTCATTGTTTGTGCAAACTCATAATGAAGCTATAAAATTAATTTTCTTAAATATATATTAGACATCAGAAATATTACATCAATCAAACTTTGGTGCAAAATCCTTATTACTTACCATATCACCAAATTTATTCATTTTTAATTTGTAACCAACTTGTCCTAACTTATATTTACGATTATGTAATGCAATTTTATGTTTGTTGTCCATATATATTTTCATTCTGAATTTTTCTTCAGCATTAGATATGTAATTCTTACTATGTTCAAGCTATCAAAGGTAAAATTTGATGTTAAGAAGTATCAAGAAAAATTGAAAAAATAAACTTTTATTTTTAATGTAACATAAATACCTTATATGTTGTCCATTCTTCTAAAACAAGATCAAAAAATGAAATGGCTTGAACAGCAAATACCGCTGAAAGTAGGAAGACCAGTAATATCTTCATGGCTGTATAAACTGAACTGAAAAAAATACAATATTATATACTAATCGTAATTGATATTACATATAGTTTTAATCAAGCTTAAAGATATTTAAGAATACATAAAATCCAATGGTATGTTTGATAGAAAATATTTTTATTATTTGGAATTGTTAATTATATTATTTATATTATATTATTTTTCCCATAGAAATAAATAAAAACGGCTAACCTAAATTTTAATTTTATGTTTATAAGACGTATTAACTACAATATGTATTAAAATTCACTTTTAAAGATTAAGACGACATGAAAAATATAAAACAACGAAATTATTTTCAACGACTAAACGATTCTAACTTCTTTGATACGTATGTGATCATTATTGCGACAGTCATTAAATCGTATAAGGAAAAGATACGTTCATACTTCAATTGTCTATAATTTTCGCATTCTTAAAAAACTAAGAAAAATTTCAAATTAAAATAAACTTGATGCATGGCGGAAATTTTATTAATTTAATCATTTCTTATAACAAAATAAAAATTATTGTGTAAAGTTGAAACATTGCAAATCATGAACACATTTATGGCATGAAAGTTCTTGCGTCTTCCATTTTGTTTTACTTCTTTAAAATTTATTCATAAAATGTATTTTCTAATTATAATGTAACTAGGCAATTAAATATTTATCATTTTAATAAATTTTTCTATTATAGATCATAATTTTTACTCGTAAATATGGTACTAGTTTGATATGGTACAACAAAGAAAGTGAAGATTAGTGTTTGATTAAGTGTAGAAAAGAAAATAACAATTGATTTCATGTAAGAAAAGAAAATAATTTAGAAAGCAAACGACTTCGTCATAAAAAATATCTTTTAATATATAAAATTAGTAATAATATAAACAAAAAGTTTTTAATTGATATCTGTAAAATGTCATTTGATGATATTTTACAGATATAATACATGAGTCATATGTATAGTCAGATTAGATATTTGTATGTATCCATAATTGAACAAAGACTGTTTAGTCGTATATATATATATATATATATATATATATATGAAAAAACTTACCACAATGCACAAAGAATCACTTGAAAATATAAAATAAGAACGATAAACGAAACGTCGTCACTGAATGTTGCGATGCTTATGAAGCGAAAGAACGATGCTACGCGTGTTGTTATACGAAACCTCCCCTACATCACGTGATTCATTTGGTTTTATCCTCTAACTTTACTTTGTCCAATATGCATATGGTGATTTTATCTTTTGTTTCTACGTATAATATCAACATGATATTTCATAATATGTTCATTTGATAAATTCTTTTTTATTACGTTTCATGTGACTTGGAATACCGAATAATCTATATAGTTTTATAGAATTTAAATCATACGATATTTGAATATGATTCAAATATTCATAACTATACAGATATATGTGATAGTAATTTTATATCCCGAACAAAAGAATAATTGGAATAATTATCTCTTCTCATAATTGAGCTACTATGACCATGATCAATTGACATACTGATTTTTACATTTCTTAGATTAGCGTACAAATTTATAAAATATTTTTCCACTATATATAACTATTGCTGTAGTTAAAATATTATTTATATTATAGTTTGTTATCTTTTAATAACATTAATGCTGATTTAACACATTTTTTAAATATTCTTATATGGTAATATTGATCTGTGATAATTAAGGATAAAAATTACATTCGACTTATTCAAAAAGTTTGACGTAGTTAAATCGTACGATTAAAGTAAACTGAAGTACTTATTTATATAAATATAAATAAATATATATATATATGTATTTATAGTTTATTAATAAAAATATTAACTTTTCACATTTTTATTCAATATTACTAATTAAGCAATTGTGTGAAAGCAATTTTTTACATAACTTTTAACGCAGAAAAATTTACTAAATAAATTTACGAAGAAATAATGTTTTATAAGGAAAATATATGTAAACTTTATAATTTTTATCTTTTATATTATTTATAATTTTATTAAATTTTGCGAATTTAACATACTCATATAAAATTAAATATCAATCAGGTCTATCTTAACACCGTAACCCATGAATATATCAACTTATTGCGAGTTATTCTCGAGTATGTCCTAAGGGAATTTACACGGATAAAAATTATGTCTGAAAACAAGATATACGATCTTTCGAAGGAAGATCAAGAAGTTAAAGAATGGAAAGCTTCCAGACGTTTAGAATTAAGAAACGAATACTTAAAGGAGATACAAGATCCTCGACGAATTGAACCAGTTGTACGTAATTTCAGTGAATAAACCTAACCTATAAAATTATCTACTTTCAGGAGTATCAAAAAGTTTATTATAACATTATGTTATGATACATGATTGTATAAGATATATATAGCATTATTTTTCTTGAAATTCACACATTATTTATTATTAATATTATTATTATTTTAATATATTAAAAATATAATATTATATAATGATTATTTAATATTATATAATTATTATAATATTATATAATGATCATTTTCTATAACACAAGTTAAATTATTATTTACAATAAAAATAATAAATATAAGAAAATTTATTTTACTTATGTTATAAGAATATATTTAAATGTAGATAGATAAAGGATGGCTACGATTCTATGCTACAAGAGTACAGCTTGAACATATTTTCATACAAACTCCTCTTAATACCTTATTAATGTATACCATCGTGGGAGGTCTATTATTTAGTGTAGGAACCTTCTTAAAAAAATCCAAGGTATGTCTAAAATTTTAATAACATATTTTTTTATCTATACAATTTATCTTATTTGTAGGATCGAAAGGAACAACTTTACCGTACAGGTCAAGTAAAATACGTCGATAGAATGTTTAAATTCCACTAAAAAAAAATATATATATATATAATACAGTTCAATACAAATGAACAAAAGTAATGTAGAAATTGAGATGTAATATTACATGTATAAATAAAGGGAATATAAATAAAGAAAAAAATATCTATAAAAAAAAAGAATTATTTTATCTTTAATTGGAACTATAAGTTGACTTTACATATTACATATGTTTACTATAATTATATCATATTACAATTAAATAAAATTTATTGCAGAAATTTTCTTTTTATTATCGATCTTCTAGTTGTTTATCACGTGCTATGACTGAGTCATCAAATTTCACCATATAAGTTGTTCCCTTATGCCAATGTGCAGTAACTTTAGCTGGCTGAAATAAAAAAATACAATAAGTACTTTAATTTATATAGATAATAAAAAGAAATAAAAATGTAAAGAATAATAGTTAGTGATATTATACTTACAAAGCCACAATCACAAAGAACAGCTTCAACAATTCCAGCTGTAAAAGATGCACAATTTAAGCTTCCTTTATCTTTCGGAACTGAGACAAATTTATTCACCAAAGCTTCTTTCTCTATAATATAATATGTTCGTTCATCATCATTTGCGTGTTCTAACTTATCAGCTTCACGACCAAATAACGATTTCCACAATGTACTTTTAACAAACAATAATATGTTTAAAAGTTTAATTTCACGTTTCCCACCTTTTTCTCTTATGACAAGAAGATCAGTAATTCTATGTCCAATCTCAGCACCTATTTCAGCTAACCTAATTGATTAAAGTAGAACAATAAAATTTTACAAGTTTATTTTGAAGAATCATAAAACGATTACTTACTTATTTTGTAATTCTGGTACAGTATAAACACGATTTTGACAATATTGTACAAGTTCTGAAAATAAAAGAGCAAAGCAACTTAAGCTAACCTCTCCTTTTCCTTTACTTAAAGATCTATCTAGGATACTTGTTCGTGGTCGAACTGCCGAAATTGTAATACTTGACATTCTTATAAAATTATACTTTTCAAAAATTTAAATAATGAAAAATTTCCTTATGAATGATATTTTGGGTATAATTATCAACGATTTGACAGTAGATCCAAAACAATTTATGAAGGTAAGTTCATAAACCTAACGTTTGGCATCAAGAAAGCGTTTATATATTTCATATACGCCTGAAACATGAAGGATATATATGCAACAAAGCAATCTTTTTATTTTTCATAATTGAATACTGATATTCCATAGTTGAATATTTTTTACTAAAAGCTGTAAAAGACAATAGTTCAATTATTATAAATAATTATAATACTTCTTAAATTTTTTAACATTCTATATATTTATAGTTTGATAGGTACAAAAAAGTATATTTGATATAACTTTCTTTTTTTTTTTTATTATATAACTTTATCAAAGTTAATTTACGTATCTACAAATAAAATTTGTATTTATATTATATTACAAATGTACATTTTTACGTAATACATATTCTGAAATATACATATACTTTATATCATTTTAAACAGATAAAAATTCAAAACCATTTCCATATATACATAAAAAGATATCATTACACCTGAAATAATATTGTTTCTTTAAATACTGTATACATTAAATTTTTCCGTTTTTTTATATGTGGTTAATCTATATTATAATTTTTGTAAAAGTGTTTATAAAAAATATATAAAATATGAATCTTACTTTATACAAGTTGATAATACCATTCCTTGTACATCTGATATAGATGTTAATTCAGTTGATAATACTTGGGCTAATATTTTATTATTTGTGCAGGAATAAGTATGTGTAATAACTTGCTGATCTATACCAACACTAAATATTTTGTTATTGGTTAACTTAACACCTGTAAAAGCAATAAAATATAGTACTTACGTATTATGTTTCTATATAATACAATGTACACACACACCTGTAATTTGTGCATAATGTACAGATGAAGTTTCGTGTTTTGATAGTATTTTTATAGAAACAGTTTTGTCTTCTAAAATAAAAATTTGAAATAAAACAAGACAGAGAAGATTATCATCCCCTCCAGTAACTAGAAGATATTCATCTTCAGTTATACATTTCAAATCGTAACTATTAATTCCTGATTGATGTAACTGCATTGATGCAAAAGGCATTATATCAATGTTTTTTAGACTAGAATGACCTGTGCTTACGTTTTTAAATGCTTCAGAAAAAATGTCAGTAAAATTAAAATAACGTACAATACCATCAGTGGACATAGTCAATATAATTATTTTTTTTTTAAATTCCAAGACATGCACTTTTAAAATGCAACGAGCAGTACATTTAGTATATAATATAGGATGAATATTTTTTGTAACGATATTATAAATGAATATCCTATAAAAGAAATATAAATCAATATATAAAATAACCATAAATATATTATATAACAAAATAGATTATTTTTTGACTTTGTGAGAATATCACCTTAAATATCCATCAGCACAGGCTATAAGTAGAAATATGTAAGTTGACTTATAAGGACAATAAGTTTTAATATCCATATAGCGAGTTTCAGGTTCAATTGCGTAAGATTGCTTTGTTTTTTGCCAATGTTTTCTACGGTTCTGATCTTTACCAAACAGCATATGACTATTTAGATCAAGACAAGAAATATTTTCATTGGATAACAAATCTTTATCCCATCTTATATCCATTTGCCAACATTTTATTTGAGCTCTTCCACCACATGAGAAAATTAAGTATGTGCTGTTCAATTTTGTGCTTTCTAAATTTACAATAGCTATAGACTTTATACTTGAAATATGTCCATCCATGATGCTTAGTGTTTTGAATGTATAGTTTTTCTTTTTTAATTCTGATTTATAAATTTGTGTAAGACGAAGTTTGCAGTCTTCACCTCCAGATATATAAATCTTATGATCAGTCAGATCCATTATAGGTTGTACATTATAAATTTCTTTAACATGAGAACCACTCTAAAATAATACAAAAGCATTATAATATATATTATGATATACTTTTTATAATATATTTTTGATACATACCAATATAGTAGGTGTAGATAAAAACAGAGAATTCAATTGATGACTGGATAAATAAATTTGCTTATTTCTAATATATGCAAATTTAATATTTTCATATAATACCATGCAATCCCAAGATCTATGTCCACCTCCACAAGGACTTTTTAAAGCTATTCTCTGATGATGTAAACTATATATAATAAATTCAACCTATAAAAAATTTTATTAATTTAGTATATATATTTCTTGCATATTCTAATTTATTATATATATTTTATGTAATGTGAGTCATAAAATAGAGATTAGCTAGATGATATGAGGCAATAAAAGAACACGTTTATCAAAAGACGTAAAGAAAGAGTAACATGTTGATATATTTACTATAATTACTTATTGCTATTTTATGATTCATCACAATACACACACACACACACACATATTATCATGATTATATACTTCTTTAAATCCAGTTATAAGAATATCATTGCCAATGTCTAATATGTTACTAATCCAATCCATAGGCATTTTTATGCAATACAAAGTACGTAAAAAGCTTTTTTTTTCAATCAAACAAATATCATAAAATCTTATTATGCCATTGCGTCCACCTGTTATCAATTTATTTTTTATAACAGCACACAGTTGAATACCTATTTTTCCATGAGCTTTATAAATAGTTTGTATTGGCTTTCCAATATTTCTACCTAAATTTATTTTGTTTAAAAACTGATTGTGCATTTCAAAAATATGAAGACTTCCTGCTCTATCTCCACATATAAGTAAATTTTCATAAATTATAGCAGCTGTTACCCAACATTCACGAGTTGGAGGTAATGTATATTCACTATGAGTATATAGTTCATCTGTGTAAAAAAATTGTATTATAACATAAACTATAAGAGCTTTTATATAAACATGAATATCTACTTACTATACATACTATCAAGTGTAATGGTAAATATTCGTAAACAACCATTTTTTCCACAAACTAAAATTTTATCATTTTTTAACCATTGTAAAGAAAATATTTTTGATTCCATTACTTTTGCCTCTAATATCTGATGTAGATATTTTTTGTTCTCATTGTTTATTTCTATAATAATAAAATAATGAAAGTATAAATATATATGAATAATAATAAAATTTAATTTATATTATTATTACACAAATATACATATACATACATACCTGTGTATATTGTTATATATCCATCCCTTGATGCAAAACTGATATAACGTCTACATGATGAAATTTGCATTATGCAATAGGTACTATATCTTTCTAAATACAAAGACTCTCTAAGAACAAGTGCATTGTTATAGCATGTTAACATGCCTCCTTCATGAAAAATTAATAACGTTCCACTGTTTAAATAAGATATATATTTGGGAACATGATCTATTTTAAATGATGATATTATCTGTAAATTATTGTTTGGAGCACTTATAAATGGCCATATATGTACTGCACCATCAGCACCACCAGTAAATATGGTCTTATTATCTTCTGAAATATCAATACTCCATATTGGTGCTCCATGATGTGCGAATAGTTTATTAAGTAATGTACCGTTCAATGACCAAATACATATTAATGAATCCTAAAATATATAATAATGGTATTAATGTTTTTTTGTTATTATTATGTATGACATCATTTGAAAGAATGCACCTACCTCACCTATAGTAAGAAGAACACCATTTCTAATTATTGCTCTCCAAACTCTGGCAGCATGCCCAAACATTGTTTTTACTAATTTAATTTCAGCTTTTTCCCAATCAATATAATTTTTACAAGCCAAAGGCATATTTATATCAGAATATGATGTGTCTTCTATAACTTTCCATAATCTAACTGTTCTATCATCAGATGTAGAACAGATAAAATATGTATTTGGATCATAAATAACAGAAAAAATTACCCCCTGCAATATAAATTTATCAAGAATTATTAAAATATTGACCATTATTATAAATATATATATATTGATATACTTTATACCATAAAATTATATGAATATTAATATTTATATACTAACTTTGTGTCCAATTAAACGATGTAATACTTTCACATTTTTATCATGAATAGTTCCATAGTTTGGTTTCCATATTAATATCTCCTGAAACACAGTTCCACTAAGTACTACTAAATCCTGAATTGTTTCACCTGATATAGATCCACCATAGCTATGTATAGATTAAGAAAAAAAGTTTAATATTGCTTTGTAATGCTATTTAATTGTGTAATACTTTTTTTTTAATGTTATTTAATACGTAACATTAAGGATACAGTATACATTTTTCCTCACACCATATATATTGATACTTTTTGTTAGAAATGTCATATATATATACATTATTATGTGCAAATAAAATGATTAAAAATATTTGTGTATCAATATTCAAGCATTTAACAGTTATTATCCAATCATTAAACCAAATGGTATCAAAAGTTTGTTTTAGTCTGAAAAATAGAAATTAGAAGATCTTATATGCGAAAGAAAACAATATATAAATACTTACAGTATTGTATCGTTTGTTTTATCAATATCATAAATACACAAACATTTAGCTCCAAATACAATTAAATAATTATCAGATGCTTTAAGAATACCATGAATATTACGTGAATTAAAATTCAATTTGTACTCTAATTCGTAAATTTCATGTTTTTTGAAAATATGTAGAATAGATCCTATACCTATAAAATTATATAAAGTAAAATACAAGAACATTTTTTAAAAAACGTAAAACAAGTTGTTTTAAAAATAATTTTTAATGTTCACTAACCTACAAATATATAATCATCTATAGGACGTATAGCAAGAACATCGGTACATAACAATTTTGAAATCATTTTAATGAGAAAATAATATTATTTCATTGAAGGTATCGTGATTTAAAGTTTATGTTTTTATGAAAAATTAAAAAATTAATTTAAAAAAAATTAAGAACTGTATGTTACAAATAAAATCTCGATGTCAATATAATTACTAACCACTATTAAATTTATTATTTTATATAATTAATTTGTAATTTTTCAAATGAAAATTGTACTTCACATTATTTTATATGAACAATTTACATAGAACATATTAAGAAATATTTAGAATGATAGATTTACAACATACACATGGACATTCCAGGCATTTGAAAAGTCGATTACAAAGTCGATATATCAATAGATAAACATTTTGCACTCGAAATAACAATATCGATTGTAACATAATCGATCGAGAATCGCACTAAATATTTTTTATATTGCGTATAAGATATCGGTACGCGTGACATTACGTTGACAGTCGTGTCCAGTCTATCTAACTGTATTTTATACGTTGACTCCTGATTTGTCAGAACTAAATAAAATAAGAAAATTAAATTTAAAATCTTATCAATGCACTATACTAAATATGATTACATTTGTATAATCCAACTAATACATGATTACCTAAGGGATCGTAGAAAAGTCCTTCGGTAAAAGAATGGTAAGTAACCTATAATTCTGCTTAATATATCTTTTATATTTGTCTTTTAATTAACTTATTAGTAATTATTAAATGAAATATACAAAAATATGGAGTAGTTGCGAATAAATTTGAGTTATAATAGTGACAATAAAAATTATATTAAACAAATTTTTGTTATTTATTTTTATTAATTTTTAATTGTTTAATGTATGTTAAATATTTATTACAGTTGAGGTGACATTTCTGGTTCTGTCATGCGGAACAGGTCAGTTGGTATTATTTTTGGATCTCTCGTCTTATGGGGTGTGATTACATATTTTTTATTTCTTGATCAACCATCAGGCAGGGATCAAGAAAAGGTAGTTTACTTATTATTTGTTGTAATTCAATCATTCATGTATTTTAAAATACTAAACAATTTTTTAAATATGATATACAGAATTATTATTATATAGAATAATGAATATAGATTTTATTATCTGTTTAATTGATTTGATAAGAACTGTATTATCATAAACCTGATAATAGTAGATTAATTTAGACTAACTTCATATCCTTGATTTATTTATGAAAAAAATAACTCGATAATCAAAAATAAGAATATATAGTACTGTATTTTATATGAAATTAATAATAATATTATTTATCAATAGCAAAATAAACTTTCAAAACAAATTAGCAGATTGGAACAAAGAGTAAAGCAACAAATTGCAGTAAATCAAGAATTTTTTCAACATATTGAGGAAAATAAACATCATAGAAGTAAGTACATAGAAAAATATAACTATATTTATATTAAATTAAATGTTTAATTGCTTTACATTAAATTTGGATATAATTTATTTATTTCTTTTTTCCTTTTTTTAGAATTAATAGAGAAATTGATTATCACTCGTGCAACAGTAGCCATTCCAAAGAATAATGAACAACATGAAAATAATATTAAACAACAACTGCTTGAAAAGAATGATTATAAAGAGAAATGGACAGATTCTAAGGATTTTCAACAATCTACAAAGGTCTTTGTAATAGATTTTTATCTTGACACCTTATTGTAATCGATAGTTTAATTTGTTTCTTAAATATTTGACCTTCTTATATTTATTTAAGTATATTAAGTGTCTAACATTAGCATATTCAATTACATTTCGTTTTCTATATTTACTTCATTTAATTTTTTTACAGACAGAGGAAACAATGAAATCAAAAAAATCTTTACCAAATGGAGATCCAATAATAGCTGTATTAGTTTTCTCATGCAATCGCATCACTGTTCAAAGATGCTTAGATCAATTAATAAACTTAAGACCTAGTGCAGTGCAGTTTCCAATTGTTGTGTCGCAAGATTGTGAACATGAGCAAACTGCAGAAGTTATTTCTAAATATGGAGATAAAATACTGCACATTCGGGTACTGCTCTATAATTTTTATCACAGTCTTATGCAAAAATATTTTATTATCATGGAGATATTATATAGTTGACCTATAATTTATTTCAGCAACCTGACCAATCAGACATAGACATTCCACCTAAAGAAAAAAAGTTTAAAGGATACTTTAAAATTGCACGTCATTATGGATGGGCACTAAATCAAGTATTTTTTGAGCTTGGATATGAAACAGCAATTGTAGTTGAAGGTACTTTTAGTTAATATTTTTATACATAAAGAAGAAATGTGTGATGTTTTAATTATTATAAACATATGTTTAGACGATTTGGACATAGCTCCTGATTTTTTTGAGTACTTTCTGGGTACTTATCCTCTGCTAGTGTCTGATCGTTCCTTGTGGTGTGTTTCGGCATGGAACGATAATGGTAAATCTGGTCTGGTGGATGAGCATGCACCACATTTACTATATAGGACAGATTTTTTTCCTGGTTTAGGCTGGATGTTGACACGCCAGTTATGGCAAGAGCTTGCACCTAAATGGCCCAAATCGTAAGCAAAATATACTTATTGTTAGAGCTCATTATCAGTAAATTTTTTTTTTTTGAAACTATTTAATTTGTATATAAATAGAAAACAAGAGTTTTTTTTCAAATACATAATGCACAAATAAAAAATTAGAAAAAGTATTAAATTAGATTAGATGTATCTTCACTAATGTAAATTCCAAAATTGTTTTTGTGAAGTACATTTTATTTATATTACAGGTATTGGGATGATTGGATAAGACAACCAGAACAGAGAAAAAATAGAGCCTGTATTCGACCAGAAATATCGAGAACAAGAACTTTTGGAAAAATTGGAGTTAGCAAGTATGTTAAATGTTTTTCACTCCATTCAAAAACAGCAATTATTATTCTATAATAACATTATATTATATATCAACATTTTTAAATGTTATAATTTTATATTGTTTTATTTTATAGTGGATTATTCTTTGAAAAACATTTGAAATTTATCAAGCTGAACGAAAAATCTGTGCCTTTTACCAAGATGAATTTAACCTACTTGCTGAAAGTAAGGAATAATTTATTATAAAAGGACTGTTGTGTCTTTTAGATAAATATTGAATATGTTTCTCTCTCTCTCTCTCTCTCTCTCTCTCTCTCTCTCTCTCTCTCTCTTTTTATATATATAAACATAATTCTTAGGATTACTTTTGTAAAATTTAATAATATTCTTGTGTTTTCCAGGATAATTATGATGTATCTTTTACGAATGAAGTACACCACTCTACAGTGATTACTTATTCTGAATTAAAAAGTGGACATATAATTATACCAGGTCCTGTTAGAATATTATATTATACACGTTTGTCATATAAAAATACCGCAAAAATGCTTGGTTTAATGGATGATTTTAAGGTAATAAAAACTATGTGACAAATTATTGCCAAAATTACGTTAAAATTTGAAATTATTATCAATATTTTAGAGTGGTGTACCAAGAACTGGATATCGAGGTGTTGTTACATTCTTCTACAATGGTAGAAGAGTTCATTTGGCACCAGCTACAAATTGGAGTGGTTATGATATTACATGGAGCTAACACATAATGTATCATTATGATTTGTAGATTCTGCAAATATCATAAGGATCTATCCTTGTCATTGATAGACTGAATGAACATATGAGTCACGAGGGATTAAGTCTATAATACCAAATACTTATTAAATAAACAGCAAGAGCAGAGCTTCCAATGTGTGCACATCGTTTCTCTTATGAAGTCTGAAACTGTTACTTTCATGATGCTTTATGATGAACTAGTTGAATTTAGAGAGAAATGCTGAGTGCCTCAAACGTCATACCCACCGTTTATATGTACATATATAAATTAATTAACTATAATTATATGTACACTGTAAATACAAATGTATTGTATCTTAAATATCAATTCCGTGCGTACTCTTTTTATCGGCAAGTTTTATGCATTTTGCCTTGTGTACAGATCAACAGAATTTTTTTTCCATTTACAATAAAGTACAGGTGGTGTTCCCTTTAATATATATTTTTTATAACTTTCTTTTAATAATGAAAAGTATAATATATAAAATAATTTTTGTTAATTATTACGTTTATGTTTATAGTTGAAATTTACTTTTCTATAAATAAGTTTAATCTTTAAATAAGTTTATTTTTTAAATAATATGTCTTATTTTTTTTATATACTGAATGAATCTTACACTTTTATTGAATGAAATTTATTTGTCTGTTAAAGTTTCCAATTATAAATACAACAATATATAGACAACAATTAAATATTATTATAATGTCGTCATATAATGCTAAATAGGTTTTATACAACTATAAATGCTAACTTTATTAAATAAGCAATTTAGTTAAAGAAGTGTCGGCTACCAAATTTACCAGGAATTTCAGGTTTTTCCTTTGGAAGTGGTGGAAGTGCATCTGGGAATTCTGGAATATCAGGTTTAGGTCGTGGCCTTGAAGAATCGTGTACCTTAGTTTCACAAAAGTATCCAAAAGGAGGTCGTTCAATTTTGAGATTATCCAGCACACATTTGTCCACAACTGCTTGAGTTTTTCGACATCTATGATACAAATATTTATTTTAAATTATGCTTTATATTCATAATTTATAAATGGTCTTACTTGCTGAGTTCTATAGTTCCTGATGATTTTTCTAAACAAGTCACATATTGTTCGAAATCTTCTCTGCAATGTTTTTTTAATTGCTTAAAAAAATCCAGAGCACAAGCTGTTAGAGCTTTACCTTCATTTATACAACGTCGTGCATCTTTTTCTTCTTCTCTACATAACATAAACTCCTATAAAAAAAAAAAATAATTTTTAATAAGAATAAAGTTTTAAAATGTTCTTCGAATTTCATTAAATAAAAGTTTTATTTTTAATTTCTATTTTTTTTTCTATGTTCACTTTTTTAAAGGCAACATATTTTGAAAGGTTATTCAATAAACAGTACGAATGTTACATAACTTCTAACATATTTTAAGTATATATAAATAATAAAAAATCACTTACATTACTTTGCCACTCGCATTTCTTTCCTACATAAAAAGAAGCAGCTTGTAACACGGGATAAGTGACATTTATTTCTTGAACAGTTAACTCAGAATCATCGGGAAACTTAACTTTCTCCGTTACAACCATTTTTTACAGATAATTTTCTTTCGTTATCAAGGATACTGTTTTGATAATATTGTATATATATATATGATTTTCAACCAACTATCATGAAGTGCTGAGAAGCAACTATATGCTTCACAGCTTTTGAAATTTAGTGTCTCTTTGCAATTTCAATATATAATACACGAAATAATTTTACTACTATATATGTCAAATATGATTCTTTGTAGACCAAAAACATTAGTTGAAAAGGTTAAAAGTACATCGAACTCATTTGATGTTCTTTTTGTAAATGCAATCATTAATAAAAAAATAATTTACATAAATAATTACGGTATAAGAAAAGATAAATAAATAAATATATATATATATACATATATATATATATAACATTACAAACATGGACAAAATTTTAACACCTCATCTATTTTCGATATTAAAAAGCAAGATTTATAAATGTTAAGAACCATGTAAGGAATTATTAATTAAATTCAATGTATTAGATCGATAATGTTTAGTTTTTCATTTTTATTCGAATTTAACTATACTCTGCATTTACATAAAATTTTTTCATTATTTTGGAATCTTCATAAAGTTACAATAAAGGAACAACCAATCCTTTCGTTTAATATGTAGAAATACATATACCTGATTGGTCCTTCTTTTTTTTGAATAATTTGAGCATAATAAGCGTTATTTTGTACTACAGTGCCATCTGAACGTTTAAATCACTAGTAAACTGTAATAAGCTATAAACAACATGAAGCCGATCTTTGCTTGAAAGAATTCTTTTTTATTTGTATATTGTTCAATATTGTATATGCAGTAGTAATTATGTTAGATTGCATTTAAGATATAGTTTGTACATGATTGAATATAATTTATTATAAAATCAAAATACTGTTGTGTGTCCTGAATCAGTTTTTTATAATCTGTTCTTATATATATTATTTTTGACAAGGAGGCATTAGTGTAAATCCGTGAACGCCCATAATAAATAAGAACTCCTGGTTCAATTGTACAATGTCAGCTACTGAGACTACAGTTATTTTTGCAAAATTGGAGGCTTTAAAAGAAATCAGGTTTGAACTTTTATATATTTGTATTTTTCATATTTTTTAATCATATAACAATCAAATAAAGAAATAAATAAGAGCATTAATACTAATAGAAAAAGTTTTTATTAATTTTCTTATTACTTATTATTTATACAAAGATAATTATTGTCATTACTTTTAGAGCTAAAACTGTACAATTAGAAAAACTGAAACAAAGAATATTGCAAGAGGTAGAACAAACTGAACAAGAGGAGAAATGTTTATTAGAATATAAACAAGAAATGGATCTACTTATGCAAGAAAAAATGGCACATGTTGAAGAATTACGTCAAATACATGCAGACATCAATGTGGTAAAAACAATTATTGTAGAAATGTTTAATATTTGTAAAAAAGATAAATATATAAATCATTAAATATAATTACATGTATTATATTATTACAGATGGAATCAGTGATACACCAAGCAGAAAAAGCAAGGAACAGATCACGGGAAACTGCTAAACTTATACATAATAGTAATTATCAACCATTAAAACATGATATTGATAGAATGCGCAGGGAAGTACTAGGTTTGGAAAGATTACCTGAATTGTATGAAACAGAATCAGATCTTATTTCTCCTGAGTAAGTAGTTCTATTATCTATGAAAGATGAGAATCATAATTGATGTATATTCATATATAGAATTAATCAATTTCAAAATAGTTAAGTTATAAAAATTAAATTATGTAAATTTAATTTTTTATCGTGTAGACGGTTTATTTGCAGTTACTTCGAAAGGCCAATGCAAAAAGCAGAATGGAGAGTAGAAGTTCGTGGAGAAGATTTATTACCTCCACATAGTTTACATCATCCTGGACATCCAGGTGGTTCAGCTTCTTTTCTCGCTCCTCAACCTCTTCAAGGACCTAGTAAGCCAGAGCCTAGACCATTGCCCCCTGCTCCTGGTCCACCTGCTCCAACATTCAGGTACCACTGGTATATCTCCAATTTAATCTATAATATATTTTTATATTTACATATATATATAATTAAGTAAATTTTCATGAAAATATAAATGTATTTTTTATAATTTTATTTTAGGCAACAACCACCGCCAATGAAATCATGCCTTTCATGTCATCAACAAATCCATAGAAATGCACCAATTTGTCCTCTTTGTAAAGCTAAGTCTCGATCACGTAATCCCAAAAAACCAAAGAAGAAAGACTAATTATAGCTGTAAATTTTATTTATAAGATGCATGTGTGCTTTGATTTTTTACTTTATAAATATGGATTAGACATCATTAGAAATCTGGAATGATAAGCATAATTTGATTTTATCGAAACAAAGAGCCATTTATATCGAATTTTGTTTTACGATTTTTTACTTTTATGTCGTTTATTGTATTATAAAGAAATAGTAGATAACATTATATAATTGGCCAATTAAGAAATTAAAAAATTAAATTTAAATTAATTGATTTAATTTAAAAAATTTAATGTATATTGATTTATACATTTTTTAAATACTGAAGAAGTCTTCAAATGTAATAAAATGTGACAAAAATATACTTTTTGCAATTGATACATTGTATTCATATAAATACTATTGCACACAATAAAAAAAATAGGAATAATTCATGTTTTGTTTTTTTTTCAACCACTTTTTATTTAAGGCTGTTCATCACGCCTGATTTTATGATGATTTACACTAACAATGAATACAGGTATAATTTTTGAATCCTTTCTACTTATTGAAATTATAATAATTGAAACGATTATTCTAATGTAATTATTTGTTTTTCTCGGATGGGACTCTTGGGCGGGTTGTTTTCTTTTGGAACAAAAAAATATTTATTGTGTGCAACTCTCGGGTGGAACTCTTGAGAATGGTCTTGGTCGGATCTTCTTTTTTCAGTAGAAAAAAATCGAGTATTAAGACTTCATCATCTCTGCTTTTATAATGGTTTACGCCAGCAATTACAAAAAGCGTAATACTTGATCGATTTTAATGAAAAAGGTCTCATTTTAAAGACACATGTTTAATCTAGGACTTCGCTTTTCCAAATTTTTTAAAAAGCTTTTTTTTTGAAACAAATCGTGTTAAAAAATGATATTTCTTCGAGAATAGTTTATGCACAAATAAAAAGATTTCTCAAAAATTCGGAAAAGTGGGACTCTAGATTAAACTGTCTTCTTTAAAGTGAGAACTTGTTCATTAAAATTGGTCAAGAATTACACTTGTTCTCATTGTTGGCGTAAATGCTGTTTTCGACGTTTTTTGCAAAGAAAAGTTTTCTACTGTGGCGCCCCTTGAAATTTGTGGCAAAAGAGAAGAAGCTCGTACCCTCATTACTAGTTCTCATATCACTTTTAAATAAGGAATGTTTGTTCCGTGATGTAGCGATTACCAGCTTGGCTGTGTACGTAAATAGTTGATACTCAGATTTTCGGAATTATTCCAAATGCAAAGAAATTTACAATTATGTATGTTATATTTTATATGTTATGTATTTCATCACAAGTAATATCGAACTAATGACTATTTAAATACACTTTAGTTATTTATGATTAACTAGAAACAAAATATATAGTTTATACAATTTACAAATACTTTCCAATTAATCTATCTTTAGAAAAATATAATCTGACATATGGTTTTCTTCTTGCTTTGTCAGATGCACAACCATTTTTACCACCTACAAAAATTTCAGTTACACTAACTCGATCCTTATATTACGCGAAAGAGGGATATAATCTATTATTCGCCGATACAATGACACATAGTGGAGACAGTATTTCCCTATTACACTTATAGTTCATATTTTATCAATACTTGTTGCTGAAGTTGCATACACTATAAGCAAAAAATGGTGACAGCCTTAAAATAATGTATTATATATACACACATACACAAATACCCATGCACGTTTATACTATGTATGTGTATGTATGTATGTGTATATATATATAATACTTTTAAACTTTATTGTATAATTTTAATATAATCCAATTTTTCTAAAAATATTATTATTCATGTAAAAATTATTTTTTCCACAATAAAAATTTGTACGCACGATATTATCTCATAATAATAATACGTTCCATATAAACAATATATTTCAACATAAACAAAAATTATCTTTTTATATATAACAAATTGTTTCATATAAATTGCATTGCTATTACATATAGTTGTTTCAAGTAATATATTACTACTTAAAATAATATTACTTTTTATAATTTATATATAAAGTCATATATATATATATTTATATATAAAAGTATATATATATATATATATATATATATACTTTTATCCAACTTTGATCAAAATGTATATCTTTAATCATATATTCAAATATCACATTAGATTTAATATAAGTACATTAGAATTTCATATACTAGTTTTGTTGGCAAGATAATTGTATAGATATTATAATTACTAATATATTCATCAATTTTACTTATAATAATAATAACAATCCTGTTGACAGAATATTAAATGAATTATAATTTTATAGTTTACATAGGAATTTTATTTTCTTCATTTTTTCAATATATTTGAATATGTTTCAAACTATATATTTTATTAACTGTAAAATGTAAATGTTATTGCTTCAAATAAATGGTATATAATTTAATAATTTTTCAAATAATATTCGGTTTAATATATCTAAAAAGAGAAAAAATTATGTTACTTCTGTATTCTAATAGTTTAGTATCATTAATAAAATTTGTAAAATTATATCTATGATTATATATAGATAGTCTTTCTTTCATTTATCGTATATATTTTTTTTCTAAAAACTATATTGCATAATAAAAAAATGTAAATAGGCATCAAAATATATTGCTTCTTATATCATAATAATATCATATTTATATGTATAATCTATTATGATTGGTTGGACTTGCGCACATAGTAGAGTTCAAGTAAAATATTTGTTGATATTATTAGTCTCCAATTTCAATTTTTTGATATGAGAAAGTATAATTGAAATGTATATTATTTATATCCAGATATCTAAATGATATCACAAATCAAATTCTAGCTTTCTCATAACAATATTTACTTTTTATCATAACTTATATCACATTTGTGCGTTTCATTTGTTTCTTCAATATCAGATTTAATACGAACTAAAGGTATTACAGTATCTTGCTTTTGTTCTTCTTCTATATTATTTACTTTAATTATTGTCGGTGGTACTAAACGTCTATTTACTATTTGTAACCATACCATGGAAGCTAATAACATTACTCCTGTAATACCAAAAGTATGATATGTTCCAAAACGCGTGTAAATCACGCTAACAAAAACTGGTCCCAAAACTCTAGAAGCACACCCAGCACCTGTCATTAATCCCATCCAAACACCTTGTGGTCGTGGCCCAAGAACTTTACTAAATATAGTTTGTATTAAGGTAACTCCTATAGGATATCCTATACTAGTGAAACTATATCCAATAATAAATTGTAGTACAGTTAATTGTGGAGTATATTTGCACCATTCTTGAGTACTTTGACATCCTAATATTTCTGAACCATTCTCATTTGTAGTTATATTGTCGAAAGCTACAAAATATATACAAAAAAATTAAAATATGTTTCCAAAGCTATATAAGATATAACTTTAAATTAATTATAATAATAATTGATATATTTGATCAAAAGTTACATCCAAAATCAGCAATCTTTGGAGGATCAGGCCCCCATGGAATACAAAATAGTCGTCCAATAAACATAAATAGAAAACCACCCCATAGCATTACTTTTCTTTCAGCAAATCTAAAAATAAAAAAGAAAGGTTAGTTTGAATTAGAAACAAATTTATGTATATTAATAAAAATATACTGTTATTATACAAAAATATAAAATAAGTAAAACTATGTGCTTTTACTATGTGCTTTTTTATATTATAAAAAGAATTTACCTTTTACAAATAGGTCCAATCATTACAAACGTGATACATGCTATCACACCACCAATACTCATTAACAATCCCAAATAATATAAAGATTCAGTTTTTGACCAACCAAATTGATCCATTGTAAGAGGAGAACCTAATCTAAATTGTATAAATATAATGAAATAGTAAACCAAAGGATCATTGTACATAACATTTAAATATATATCTCCGAAGATTATAAATATTATTTTCTTACGTTTCTATAAGAACAAAATTAAAAACCAAAACAAAAAAGGCACAGATTAATGTCCAAGCTGCTAAATAATCAGACTTTATTGCCTTCCATGTTTCTTTTTCTACAATATAAAATGATATTTAGTAATAAAAATTAATAATGTTAAACAGACAGATAATAAGAGAATAAGAGAATATGTAATATCCTAAAAAAGGAAATGATTTTTTACCAGTAGCTTTTCCACCATTACGCATAGCTTCTTTTATAGCAATTGTATGCTCTTTAAAACTCCATGGTAAAAATAAAATGAAATTAATAATTCCCATTACAACATTTATCCAACCAGTCATTGTATACATATTAAATGGTAAACCTAGAAAATATAGAGTTTTATCACCAAGTGGAGTAACAGCAGCTTGTAAACCAGGTCCTACTACAAATCCTAAAACCTAAAATTTTAATTGATATCAATTTTTTATTACATAAATATTATGACACTTTAATAAAGAGAATTATTTTGTTTATATACTGTATAAGAATATTACCTGTGCAAGAGTAATCATAGAAACTGCCTGAGTTCTTTCTGTAAGTTTTGTAGCTGCAGATAAATATGATCTAGCTACTGCAACGTTAGCTGGAAATAGTATAAAATAAAATTGGTCAAATCGATTAGTATTTATTCTAGTCACAAGAACTTCTATTAGAATAATGAAAGTAGTACATACAAACAGATTTAAGATATTAATCCTATACTTTCATTGTTCATTTTTTTTATTCAACTGTATTAATAGATACAGAATAAATAATTGATAGATAAATAATTGAAATTCATTAACCAGAACTAACTCCAACGAGGAATCTAGCACTAGCCATAAGAGCCTTTCTATCGCCTGGTAGAATTTCTAGGATGCTATACATTGTTGATGCACAGATAAAAAGGAATAATGTAATTAAAAGAGGCATTCTTACAGATCCTCTTTTGTTGCCCCACCAACCAACTAATGGAGAAAATAGCATTTGACCTAAAGGATTAGCTGCTACTACATAACCCATATATTCTTTCCCTGCTGTGCGATCTAACTGAAATAAAAGTATAAAGTAACCAATATATTTCTATATTTTTTTTATAATGTTTATTATTTTAAATTATACCTTATCTAAATATGGCCAGACTCCAGTTAAAACTATGCTGAATCCAAGAGACATAAGAAACATAGTAAAATAAATTATATATATACTTTTCCATCGTTCTTTTTTTTCCTTAAGTGTTTCTAAGTCATCATTAATATAAGCAGACTGTCTAAAAAGTGAACAGAATCATTTAATGAAGAAAGGTAAACTTTAATGATTAAATTTATGTGTATCTTTATATTATTAATTTAAATTATACTTTTTGGCGCATATTTTCCTGAGCCGATCCATCAAAAAATAATATGTAAATATTTTTTTAAAAAGTATTTTATTTCCTAAAAAAATAAAAAATATTAGATACATCAAGTTTAATTCAAATGAATATATTAATTATTCGTATGTAAGTTTAACTGATAAAGGGAAATTACAGAAGATATAATTAGACCATATGTTACTATATGAAGAACAAAGAAATTTTATCTTCATATCAATTAAGTCAAATTTAAATAATTAAATTCATTACCAATTTGAACATAATTCTAAATAAAATAATATGATCAAACAAAGACAAATATGATATGTAATAATGCATTAGCTATCTGCATTACGTTACATTTTTGAAGTTAAATAATTTTATTTAATGAAATCATTTAATTTAATATAAATTATAAATTTATAGAAAATTTATAGAAAATTATTAAATCTTACACGTCTGTGCTCTTATTTGTACACCGTTGATTGATTACGTTAAAAATTTATGAGGTTAAATTGACATATTTATCTTCACAATTGTTTACACGATCTATCTTGTATCATATAATATATTAAATTTAATCATATAAGTCAATTAACACAAATATTAATAAATTAAAAGTCACAAAAGATATGAATACATTTTTGTCTATTCATACTGCACTCTCCCGGAATTACATTGAGATAAATTATCTAAATAAAATTGCCTTAGATTATCGAAGTTATTTATAGTGAAAAACTAGGGAAATCAAGATCTTATTCAAATAAAAAAGGTTTATGCAGATAAGAAATCATAAAGTACAATTTGTATTAATCATAAAAACATAATATAAGAATATTTCCATTGCAATTTCATTATCTCATTAAAATATCTTTTCATTATATTTTCTGGTAATATTTTATATTAATTTTCGTAGAATTCTTAGAAATTAATAATAGTATACTATGAAGAATTTATTTACTATTTGCTTCATAGTGTAATATGATATACTGCTTGCAATAACATGATCGTATTTTATCATAATCACGAAATGTGATATAAAAATAACAATTCGTAATTTTAGAAAATGCGCATTAATTGTAATTTGTATTAAAAATGCAAACTAAACACGTAGGATAATTGAATCTTAATTTATCAGTCTTCAATAATGTTTTTATTTATTTAGAAAAATAAATATTTTTTTTATAGAGTCCTAGCAATATAGTCTTTTAAAAATAAGGTTATTTATATACGCAGATACTATCTTAATCATCATCGGATTCATTAGTTTTTTTAGAATCATTTTCTGCAGATTTCTCTTCTTCTTCTTTATAATGTCGATATTCTGGTTTTAATTCCCACATATTTCGATGTGGATTTTTCAAGTTGTAGTTACATACTTCATTAAGAATTTCTTTTAAATATACCTAAAATTAATATAATACAAAATCATTAAAATTGAATATATTAGTTATATTATAATAATTTAGATTTTTAGGGTTATTAATTGATTTTATAATTTACAATTGGTTGTCTTGTAATTTTTACAAGATCTCTGATGTTATAATACTGATGTTTTTCAAATGCTGCAAAGAGCATATCTAAGACTGCATCTTTATTATCTCTCATTTTCTTTCCTTCTGCTTTCTTCTTTTCAGCATATTGAATCTATAAAATATATCATATTTTTATGATATTGCACATTATTAGAAATACAATAAATAAAAAATACTTACATTATGTTTGTGATCAGATACAGGTTTGAAATTGTGCACTACCCTATCTAATTGTTGAACTTGTCTTTGTGGCACAGATGCTTTTTTTATACTTTCTAATTTTAATTTCATATAACAATTATCCGCTAAAAAATAAAAATAAATAAATAATGTTAAATTGATAAATAATTAATGTTAAATTAATACTAACATAACATATATTTATCTTCGTACAAAATGTTTTGTACAAATAAAACATACCGTATGGACGACACTCTAATTTTTGCACTATTCTTCCTTCCATATACAGTTTTTCGCTTTCAGGAACAATACTATCAGATGTAACTGATGCTATAGTATAAATAAAATAAGTGATATAAAAATTTCTTGGCCAAAATTATTCTAGCAATAATGCATAAAAACTATTTTGCAAAATAATATTACATTTCCAGTACTTACGTGTAACATGCGAAAAGACTCCTAACATTTGTCGAGTTACTGTGGTAACATCAAGTCTATGCTGTTTTGGAATATCTTCTTCCCCTGGTTCTTTTAAAGCTAAAACAGCTTCTGATAGCCTGAGAGATACTTCTGCTTTTTGACCAGGATTTCTAATGTTTAAAATATAAACTAACTGTTTAATCATTTTAATAGAACATATAATACATTTTATTTCAAGTAATCTGTATAATCTTACTTAGTTATTTTTAATTTTCCAACTTCTATGTTTCCGGGTGCCTTTTCCCATTTATTGGCAATGTATTTTGGAACTTTAACAAGCCATACACCTCGTCCTGCATTACTTAAATCTAATTCCTTTTCTGTATGAGGACTATTAGCAGACATGATCCTTGATACTTTTGCAAAATGTAATAAATAATTGTATAATATAAAAATACTAAGAAATATATATTTATTAATAAAAGTAAAAAGCAGTTTTTACAAATCTCACAATTTTACTAGTAATGAATGCTAAAATGCAAATTAAATATATTGATATGTTGCAAAATTAATAATGTTAAGGTTAAGAAACGTTATACACTTTAACTTATTGTACATATACATTTATCTTCTTTTTGAAACAATACTTTTATATGTATTTAATTTTATTCATGATAAAATTTATAGAATGATCAATAAAAAATTAATAAAAAACGTTTTTACTTAACAATGCAACGTTAATAAACTAGCTTTCATTAGTGTAACTACTTGTTTTCACTTATTACCATTTACTACACAGTAACTAAATAATTAAGTAGAGATATATATATGCATATGGAATGTTTCTAGATGATCTAGACAACGCAATATCACCATCTTCCCGATATTATAAAATAAGTCCCTAGCAACTTCATTTCTATCTAGACTTCAATATCGAATGTCATTTCAGAGTTAGCTTAATTTATCTTTATCAATATAATTATAATATATATAAAGAAAATAAAATTAAATTTTCTATTATTAGCAATTTCACTACGTATATGCGCTACAATATTTTATATCTTAAGGCTGATCACACATACTTTTCAAAACAGTAACAGTAAGATTTCGACCAATTGTGTTACTCGATTCGGCCACCATACAGTAGCAGTCAAAAACTCATGTTCGTTCATTATTATGGTTCTTATGGACAGTCAATCAAATTACGAAGTTGTTAACGTCACAATAATTGATAAATTTACTTTTAAAGCTTATAAAATATTTCTCAAATATTTCAAATAATTCATTCCTATAATATATACCACAACAAATAAAATCAAACTCGCCGTAGTAACACTATATTATGGAATGTTATCTTGCAGCTCTTACGTTACGGTTACTGTTACTGTTTTGGAAAGTATGACCAATATAATTCTATATCTTTATTTAGTTGATATCATTTAACTGAATAGGTTGAGCAAGTTTAGTATAATTCAAAATTAATTTTACTAAGTAATGCTATGTATCCTATCATATAAAGTAAACAATTTTAACAAATTTTGTGAAAATTTATTATCTAAAAAAAATAATTGTTGATACATACATGTATATTATTAAAATTTATTTTCCATTTGACAAATAGCAACTTTATTATAGCCATATAGTATAAATGTTTTTCCATTAGAATGCCAATGAGCATTTAAGGCTGTTATACTGTTTGGTGTGGGTATACATATTGCTTTATCCGGTGTCCATTCAAATATATATGCACATTCACAAAAAACCAATAAATGAACATGTGTTGGATTCCATTTTATGGCTATAAATGTAATAAAAAATATCACTGATTGTTTAACATTTTAATCACTGAGTAAATTAGTTTCAAGAACCTCATACCTGTAATAGTATTTTGAAGTAATAAATAATCGATATAATCAGCAACTAAATCCCATATCCATAATGTACTGGGATATAATTGATGCTTTATGGCTAAATATCTACCACATGAACTGTATTCTATGATATCGATTTTGGCAATTGAAAATTTATTACTATTATCAATTTTTCCTATTTTAATATTCAATGGTCGGCCACTTTCTTCTTCCACTAAAATCATATTTATTAATCTCAAAATTTTCCAGAGAAAATAATATATTAAGTATATATCACTTACATGTATGTTTGTTGTTTAAGATAGAAGGTTTAACAGAATTTTTTGATTGAATGACACATTCTTTATAAACTTTGTTTAAGTAGTTATTTTCAGAAATAACAGGTTCCAAATATAATTGTAAGATTGGATCCCATGTTATATGATTAAGAACTACAATCTATATACAAATCGAAAATTTATTATGAATGAAATTTTTATAAGAAAGATTTAATCAAGTACAATATAAAATTTTTCTTGTATGTATGTATATATATATATACCACTTCATTAAATCCAATGACTGCTAATAATTGACCACTGGCACTCCATTTTACATTTTCAATTCCTTTTAATTCTCTTACTTTATCACATACTACATCAGAAATATTTCTGTTCTTTAATGGAGAGAACACACCAATATTTTTTTCCTTAAGAGTAGAATATATAATTAATTTTGATTCATTGCTTAATGAACACCATATACACAATAGATCATTGTCTGGAGACCAACATATGCCACTGATACTATTCAAACGTTCACATATAAGTTTCTAAAAAATATTTTCTCTTTTTATTAATACTATACTTATTCTTAATAAATGAAATAAATTTTAAGTTGGACAATTGTATAATAATAATAATAATTATAATTATAATAATAATAATAATAATAATAATAATAATAATAATAATAATAATAATAATAATAATAATAAAAATTATGGAATCTATTGCTAATTTAAATTTGAATGCAAGTGAAAAATCAACCATTGTAGTTTCAACTAACTTACCAATTTCATAAGTCTCTAGCATACATTTCCTAGGGAATAATTTATTTATAGAATTGTTATTATTGACTTTTAAATCGCTACTATAACCTCCGATTATTTCTATTAAAATTTATACACACTTTATTTACTAATGTCAGTAAATTATTTTTATATTTAGCCCCCTTTCCCTAATAATTATAGAAAATGACAACTTGCTATATATCTTGTGCTTGCAATCGTGTTCCACATTCAATTGATTGGGGAAGAAATAAATTAATTTGTTATGCAGCATGTAATGCAGTGGCAATATATAATCCAGATGTATCAAAAATTGGTAAAGTTTTGCAAACACTTCATGGTCACAAAAATCGAATTAATACAGTGCAATGGATTAAATTCGGAAATGAAGATCCAGAAATAGAAATATTATCATGTTCATCAGATGGTACTGCAATTATTTGGAGTAATTTTCATGGTTCTTTCAAATGTACTTCTATTTTAAATGTGGGTGAAATTGTTACTTTTAGTAATTATTTATACCTTGATAATACATTTAATGATACATCTTTTAATAAATTATTAATTTGTACTGGCTCAAGTACAGGAGACTTAAAATTATGGCTAAGAAATGATGATAATAATGTTGTATGTTTTCAAACATTAACATTTGGAAGAAAATTACCTATAGAAGCTTTTATATCATATTTACCATATAGTAATTATTCTTTACTAGTGATAGCTTTAGATGATTCTTCAATTCAATTATACACTCAAAGTTCAAAAACTACAGATTTAAACTTTGAAAAAGCTCAAATTTTACTTGGACACGAAGATTGGATTAGATGTATAGATATTACGAAAGACATAGAAGGAAATATTTTAATAGCAACTGGCTCACAAGATGCCACAATACGTTTATGGAAAATTTCTATACACAAAGAAGAAAAATCAATTGAAGAAATACTTGAGCAAAAGAAACACTTATTTGAAGTTAATGGAATAAAATATAACACTACTTTGGAATCTGTTCTTTGTGGTCATGAAGGCTGGATATATGGTGTACATTGGTATCCAGTGAAAAAACAAGATGGCATCAATCATAATTCAACAAAATTATTATCTTGTTCTTTAGATAAATCAATGATTATATGGGAACCAGATCCTGCTACTGGAATATGGTGTGAAACTGTAAGAGTTGGTGAAGTTGGTGGAAATTCTTTAGGTTTTTATACATGCAAGTTTAGTCCGGATGGATTAAATATATTGGCACATAGTTATCATGGATCCTTTCATATATGGCAATACACTAACTCAGCAAAAGATTGGATTCCAAGATTTGCACCTAATGGGCATTTTGAAGAAGTAGTAGATCTTTGTTGGGATCCCAAAGGAAGGTTTGTACCATAGATAATGTTTCTTAATGGTTTTTATAATATAAATTATAAAAATATCCTTATTAATGTAACAGATTCCTCATCACTACTAGTACAGATCAAACAACACGAATCCATGCACCATATAAAGATGGTTTAACAGAATTGTGGCATGAAATTGGCCGGCCACAAGTGCATGGATATAATATGGCATGTTTAGCAATATTGAAGCCTTATATGTTTGCTTCAGGGGCAGAAGAAAAAGTAGTACGTATTTTTACTGCACCATCAAATTTCAAAAAATATTTGACACAGATTGCAGATACAGATGACTTCGAAAATATGGTAGCTGAAGGTGCTAATGTACCGGCACTTGGATTAACAAATAAAGCAATATTTGATACAGAAGTTAAAAGAAATGAAAATTGTTTAAAGAATGAAGATTACAATCCATTAACAGAGGAAGAATTAATGCAAGATACACTTTGGCCAGAATTACAAAAATTATATGGACATGGATATGAAATATTTTCCATGGCTGCTAGATATGATGGATTATTGTTAGCTACAGCAAGTAGATCAACTTCACCGGAATATTCTACTATAATATTATGGGATACAAAAATATGGTCACAAATTCAAAAACTATCATCTCATCAGCTGACTGTTACACAGCTTTCATTCTCACCAAATGGTAAATATTTATTATCTGTATCTAGAGATAGAAGATGGTCATTATTTGAATGCAATGAAAATTTTTACAACCTAGTTGCATGTAGCTCAAAACGTGATAATCTTCATTCTCGTATAATTTGGTGTTGTGCATGGTCACATGATTCTTTATATTTTGTAACTGGATCTCGAGATGGTAAAATTGGTATATGGGATGAAACTGTAAAGGAAGTTAAACCTATTGTACCATTAACAAGTTTAGATGTACAAAATCAATCAGTTACAGCACTTTCTTTTGCTCCATTAAAAATAGAGGAGTATTATATCTTAGCTGTAGGCTATGAAGCAGGTCACATTGAAATTTATAAACTTATATTAAAAACAGAAGATTGTCTGTGGAAGAAATATATAATGTATAATACTGCACAAGCTCATCACTTAACTGTAAAGAGACTTGCCTTTAGGCCTCAAGATAATAATCAGTATAATAAACTACAGTTAGCAAGCTGTGGATCTGACCATACTGTTAAGATTTATAATATTGATACTTTCAAAAATAAAGATTTATAATTCTATTAAAAATATAATTTTTTACTTACCCTGCTTATTTTCCAATTAAAAGTTTTATAAATGTCTACTGTTTCATTACCATTATCTGTTATTATCACAGCTAATCGATCACCGTTTGGGCTAAACATTAATTTATTAAATGCTGACGATTTCAAATTTGGTATATGTAATACACTATTATCTTCTAGTGACCATATAGATACCTGAATCTAAATAATCAAGGAATAACTGTTTTAGACTTGACAGTATGAAATAGATATAATAAAATATGAATAATTTGAAATCATTTAAATATTCAATTTTAAGCTTGATCATTACTTGTAAAAATGTAAAAATTAAAAAAAGTATTAGACATACATTGAGTTCTGATAAAGTAAGAAGATGCTTATTATTTGATGACCAAGTAATGCTTGCTAAACCAGCACTGCCTTCTATTAATTTATATTTCCATTGAGGATAATTTAATGAATATACTTGCACAACAGCTTTTGTTATATTAGCACATAAAATATATTCGTTGTTCGGAGCCCATTCTATGTACTAAAATAAATATATATTTAAAATAAGAAAAAAAGATTAGTTATTAGCAATTTATTTATTTGAACTAACCTCGATTATATCAGAGAAAATGAATGATTGGACAGTATTCCATGTTTTTACATCCTTTAGAATTAAATTTACTTGAAATGCAATTGCTAAATATTTACCATTTGTTGAAAAATAACACAATTGATTATTTACGCGTAATATCTTTTCTTCTGTTTTCAATGACATCGCGCCGTTTTCTTTTGTGCAATCAGTGATAATTCAGTTTGACCATCGTTTTAGTTAAAATATATTTTTTAAAAGTTTGCTAATTATAGTAAAAATGTGATATTTTTTATATTAAATAATTAAATATAAATAATTCTTTTTCATAAATAGGATGTATTTAAATATAGAAATGTATATATATTAATATTACATGACATGAAATATAAATGTTTTTTTCTATGTATTGTCAGCAGTGAAATTGAAAAGTGACAGTTAAAAACAGCGAACTTTATTGTTTATGAATCGTGAACTTAATCTATGGTAAACTTACGTTAGCATTTTTCGTCTGCATTATTCACTATTTACTATAAACTATTTTCGTAATTGTGATAATCAAAGAAATATATAAAATAAATATAAAAATGATAAAAGATTTCATAATTCCTTTAAACAAGGATGAACTTTTAACATCACATGCTGGACAGTATTCTGTAGAAAAAATTATTCCACCGGGAATGGTATCAAAAGCTTTAGATGGTAAGTAATTATTTATAATAAATTGTTTATTATAAAATAGCTATTCAAGTTTTTAAATAAATTTAATAAATGTTATAAATATTGTTCTAGCTTCTAGAATTACTTTGCAAGCAGATGGAGCAAATTTTATTTTAACTTGTTTTGATACATTTTTTGCTGTTTTGGTCCATGGCAATAAAATAGAATTACAATTTGCTTTTACTTCTTTTAGAAGAATTTTTAAAGGTCTGTATTAATATTATTTAAATCAATATTAATGTATATTAAATAATATTAATGTATATTAAATAAATTTTGTTAAAATAGGGATACAAATATTGGTAACAGATTTGGAAAAGATTTTTGATCAAGGGAAAGAAATAGAAGAAGAAGAAAGACCGAAACTCTTATGTATCAATAAAATGTTGGCTTATTTAGTTTCACAATTCATTTGTCATATAAATGAACAAATAAGTAAAAATTCAAGTAACATACAAAATTCTGTAAAGATATTATTTATTTGCGCATTTATTAATACATAATATAAGTATGTATTAAATATGCTGATGTTTTATTCCTTTTTTTCATAGCGTAAAAAGAATGCAAAAACTGATGAAGAAGATAAGTGGGACGATGAACGACAGAAAGTATTAGAGCTTATATATCGATGGCTTCAATTGCCATTACAAAAAATTTGGAAACCTTCAATTGTTGAAGATTCATTTGTAACGTAAGTTTAAGAAAAGCAGAATAGATAGCATATTATTGTAAAACTTCTTAGCTGTACTTCTATATAAATGTTATTAATAATATTTATATTTTTTCAGAGTATTATCACAAATATGTTATAATGTATTAGAACACTGCAAGGATATCAAACAGAAACATACAAGACAAACAATTTTTGAGGTACTATTTTCATATTTTATGTTATCACACTCATAAACATGATTATAGAAGTTAATATATTCTTATTTTTTAATAGATTTTGGGAACTCTTATTAAAAAGTACAACCATGGTATAATTTGTATCGTAAGAATTGTTCAGGTATGTATATTTTATATTTATTAATTTCAAAGTTTAGAAGAAATTTAAATAATAAATAAATATGATAGCTAGTTAAATTGTTTGACACATTGCCGGCTTATATGGCCACTGGTGTTGTATACATGGATGTTGAATGTGGATGTAATGGTCTTCTAAAACAAATAATAAAAGAACTTGATCAAACTGAACCAGTAGAAGCAGAAAGTCGCAATATATCTGCGTTTTTGGAAAATATAGCTACTTTGAAACCTGATATTATGTTACCAATCATGGATAATATATTGGAATATCTTACAAATGAAGTACGATTTTTAATAAGGATATATTATTTTTGAAATTTTAATATATTAAATTTATTGTTTTATTAATAGTTCAAACTCAATTAAAATTTGTAGTATTATATTATGAGAAATTGTGCCATTGGAATCATAGGCACAATAGTCCCAACAATGTTGACAAATGAAGATCTTACTCCAGAACAAAAAGAACAACGAGATGAATGTCTTAATAGTTTATTTGACCATATATTGGATTGCAATGCATATGTAAGATCTAAAGTACTGCATGTTTGGCAAAATTTAAGTTGTGAAGGAGCCATACCTTTAGCAATGCAAGGGAAACTATTGAATGCTTGTATATCACGATTGCAAGATAAAAGTGCAAATGTTCGTAAACAGGCATTACAATTATTAAGAACATTACTTCAAAGTAATCCCTTTGCTGCTAAGGTCAGTAATATACAGATATATAATACAAGTTATTTCATTAACAAATTGGATGATTATAAGATGATAGTACATGTAAAACTAAATGGATTTATTTTTAATATTCTTACATTATAGTTAGAGGAGATAGAATTTTCTAAATCAGTGGAGAGAGAAAAAATAAAATTAAAAGAATTACAGACACTATTTGCCTGTAATAGTGAACCTGGAGATATTGAAAGATTAGAACTTTGGAATACTTTACTTCCAGATATAAAAAAAGCTATTAAAGAAATTATAGAAAGCGATGATGAAAATAGGAAGAGTAAATATTTTCATATACCTTATTAAAACAATGTTGTTCTTATTTATATGTTATAGAATTTAAGAATTGTATATATTATATTGCAGATGATAAAGAAAAAACAGATGATGATGTTGATCCAAGTTTAGCATTTGAAAAAATAAGACAGTTAATATTAAATGGAAAAGTTTTTGATGCTGTCTCATATTTATGGACAATCTGTACAAAATTGAAAGATACTCCTAAAATAGAAAACCTTTCTTCTGAGGCAAAAAAAGAATGTTTATTTACTTTTTTATTAAAAATTTTTATGGAATCAGAAGATAGAGTAACTAAAGAAAACGTATCACAAGAAAAGAAAAAGCAAAAAGAAGAAATTAAAGCACAAAAACGACTTATAAATTATTTAGAGGTAAAAAAATGTACTTTTTGCATAATTAATGTATATATAATGATTAAAGAGATTAATTAATACAATTGTCTGTTAAAGAATTCTTTAGAATTTGCAACAAAATTAAAAAATGCTATACCTTTAGTGGAAACATTACTTTTTTCTACAACATCTAGTGATGCTGTTGAAGCATGTACTTTACTTGGCATAGCATGTCAATTCGGTGTAACAGGAGCAACAGCTTCAGTGAATAAAGCATTGTTTCAAGTACTACATAATGATCAATCAGTACGCCGCAATTTAGCTATGGTATATAAGCAAATATATCTTGATAACACTGAGCCCCAAAAATCAGCTAGACAAAGAGCTATTATTTGTGTAAAGTCGTTAATAAATTTGGTGAAAAAACTTCAACCTGGGCAAAGTTTATCATTGGAAGAATTAATTAGATTATGGTATAGTAATAAAGAAATAAGTGAAGAAACATTACAGGTATGTTATATAAAAGAAAATTTTTAAAAAGAGTATTTTTTGTGCTTATATGACGTTTATAAACAGGTATTATGGGAAATATTTTCAATGAAATTACCTGATACAACACCAATAGAGAGTAGAGCTGCTTTAATATTAATAATGATGATAGGTCAGACTGAGAGTGGAGTAATAATTGAAAATTTGGATGTATTAGTGAAAATTGGATTAGGACCACGGGCAAAAAATGATCTTCTTTTGGCTCGAGATATCTGTAGAACTTTACAGAAAATTAAGCAAGAGAATCAGAATATTGAAGCTGCCCCTATTAGGTAAAAAATAAAGTTTAATTAATAAATATAGTATTTAAAATAGAAATTTTTTTTTTATATGCATCTTATATAGGTATCCAAATAATCACAATATGTTTAAAGAAATTATTATACTTTTAAAAGATAATTTTTATAATTTGAAAGAAAATGGCTATATTTCATTTGCTACTGATGCGATTAATGTAATATATAAGGTGAGTCTTGTTTTGGCACAATCATTTTTTTATTGTTCCTTTTTTTTTCTTTTTTTTTTTTTTAATTTATATTTAATTTTCAAATATATTTTATAATTTAAGTTAGCTAACCAACCTCAACATTTAATAAAGAATTTTTTATTGGATATTTACAAAACTGAGCAATTTACTACTGAAAATGATAAATCAATAGTTATATCTTCCATTGTATTATCAAAATTATTACATATAGTTGGACATATTGCTATAAGAGAAATGGTCCACTTAGATACAGAAATATACAAGGAATTAAAACGAAGAAATAATATACGAGATCTAAAAAAGAATAAGAATTTAAATAAAGACAATTCAAAACACAATGTAACTATAACTAGTAGTAATAGGAGTGTACGTAATAAAGAGGTTTGTTTGATACATTTATTTTCTATCGATATTTATATTCTTTTTTGTTTTTTTCATTTAATAAGAACAAGTGTTTTATAGAATTTACAAGAGGATAATGGAGAAGATGCTCTAGAAGGTGCAGCAGATGATACTGATGCTGAATTTATAAATACTGCATTAGAATCTGAAATAGTAACTGGTAATGGATTACTTACAAAATTTGTGTATGTATGCCACCTAGATATAATTATCATTGTGTACATATGTTTTATAATAATAACACAAATACTAAATAATATAATTATTATTTGTTTATAGGCCCATTGTATTAGATGTATGTCAACATCCTGAAAAATATGGTAATGAAAATTTACAAGCTGCAGGTACACTAGCTTTGTGTAAAATGATGACAGTAAGTTCTGTATTTTGTGAAACATATCTTCAATTATTGGTTACGATATTGGAACGTTCACCTTATCCAGGAATCAGAGCTAATGTTCTTATTGGTCTAAGTGATCTTACAACTAGATTTCCTAATCAAGTAGAACCGTGGACAAAACACATATATGGAAGGTAATTCTATAATAATAAATTTAATTCAATTAATTTATTAATTAATTTTTTAAGTTGTTTTACTCGTTAGTTAAAGGCAAGTGAAAATAACATTTTATTTACAGACTTCGAGATGAAAATAATCACGTACGAAGTACTTGTGTTCGGGTACTATCTAATCTCATAATGAGAGAGATGGTACGCGTTAAGGGTCAGGTATCAGAGTTAGCTCTTTGTATTATAGATGAAGATATTCAAATTCAACAAGATACTAAACATTTTTTCAAAGAACTTTCACAAAGGGGTTATGCTCTTTATAATGTGATTCCTGATATATTATCACGATTATCTGATCCGCAAATAAATCTTAATGAAATCCATTTTCAAGAAATTTTTGGGTAAATATTATGATCTGTATATACATGTGAATATTATGGAAATTTTTATTCTATTTTTTTTCTTTTTTACTTTATAGTTTTATTCTGAATCTGGTACAGCATAAAAAACAAATTGATACAATAATCGAAAAAATTTGTGCGAGATTTAAACTTGCTACTACAGAAAGACAATGGTGTGATCTTTCTTATTGCCTTTCAATTTTACCGTTTAGTGTAAAAAGTAAGTATGATGTAATATGTGTAGTTCTAAAAAATTAATATTATATTTCTTCTTTCTATTAGAAAATTAATATTATGCTTCAGGTATAAGACGTTTGATTGAAAGTTTACCTCTTTTAAAAGACAAGATACATCATAAACAAGTATTAAAAACACTTCAAGGTATAATAGAACAAACAAAGAAAAAATCTGATACCAAATCTGTATGTTTGGAATTAGAAGAAAAAATAAAAGAGTTATTAGAAGGGTCTGAGAACACTGAAACAAATGATAATATTTTGATGCCACCACCGAAAACGTTATTACAACAAAAGTCTCGTATGGGAAGACAAAAGGATAGCGAAGAAGACGAAAATTATTCTGATACTGATATAGATTCACAACCTATAACAAAAAAAAATCTCACTCGTAGGAATTATATTTCAATTATATCTATATTAAAAAATTTAAATGTAATATATTCAAATATTTTATGTACATTGCAGCAAGCCATACTAGGAAGAAAATTCGTGTCTCCAAAGATAACTCCGATTCCAGTTCAGAATCAGATAATGACGACCGTGAACAAAAAGTTACATCGAATAGAAGTAAGTGTTTTCTAATCAATAAAATGTTTTAAACAGTGTAACTATAGTATCAAATACTATTATTTCTTAATATTTCCGTCATTAGGTAGTACGAGATTAAGAAGCTATCGAAAAGTTATGAACTCAACTCCAACTACACAGTCTCCATTACCAAAGAGAAATAAATCCAGTAAAACAGTAAAAATATCTGACAAAACACCAGTAAGAACACCTAGACAAATGACAGAACGAGTATCAACCCGATCGTCACGATTACAAAAATAATAATAATAATACATAAAAAATATTATCGTAAAGATAAAAGATTAAAGAATAAATATTATCATAAAGATAAAACATTAAAGAATAAATATTATCATAAAGATAAAAAATATTATATCATTAATTTTTTATACGTGCACGGATATAGGTATAATGAAACAATATTTAAATTAATATATCAATAATTACGAAATTATTGAAATTAATTTCATTTATTGGAAAATAATTTAGTTTTTAATTCTGCTTTACGTTTACTGTGCAAAATTTAGCTTATATAAGTATAAAGATGATAAGAAATTTAAAAAAGACATATTGTGTTATATATTTGTTGAATTTCTTAAGAAAAATTAGTGTAAAAATTTATTTTAGATGATATAACTTTAGTTTATTCCTTTTTTATTGAACGTTTATTTATGTAAAGGTAAATATGCCAAGTATCTTTTTGTAATATTCGTAAAAAAAATGAAGAAGTAAACGATAGAACTTATCAATGAAACGAAATTATATTTGCGTATGAGATGAATTAACTCTCTATTATCATGACTTAAATTAAATCCGTATTATTAAATGACTTAAAATTCCTGAGAAATAATAATATTAAATCATGTAAAAAATAAATTATTTTTGCATTTGATATCATGGAATTGAATATACAAGTATGAAATGTGGAGGAGCAATATATGGAATTGAAACATGATATTATCCTGATCTGGCTATTTGTAAAATATATGCTATTTGTTTACAATATAGATCGTACATATTAATAAATGTGGCTCAGTACATGTTATGAAATATCACGACTAACACTACGCTTAAATGTCATAGAACGAACTTCTGCTCCAGATTTAGCAGATTTAGAAACAGCGGAAGTTGTATTTGGAGTTGGACTTTGTGAAAGGGAAGCCCGATCGTCATTAGTTGATTTTTCCCTTTCTAATCGCTGCTTACTAAATTTTCCCATTCCTGGTCTATAGATTTCCATGGCAGGTCGATCCTAGAGTAATAAAATGTACATATAATCAAATAAATTTCTAGTTTTTTTTTTTTATTTTAAATACAAAATATCCTTCCATAAAGTTATTTAGTTGTAATATGCAGAAAATACCTTGTTTCGAATTCTACGTTCTAATCGTGGATCTTTTTTATCTTTTTCTTTATCTTCATTTTCAGATTTTTGTAAATTACTTTGTCCATCACCATCTAAAGACTTATGACGTCTCAGGCAATTATTGTCCCCTGTACCTCCTTCACCACCACTTTCTAGAGAACTACGTCTTTTTACAAGTTTTGATTCTTTTTTTTCATCAGACTCAGTTTCAATACCAGTTTCTCTATTAATGTGTTCATTAGATCTTGATTTTTCTGTTGCATCTTTTTCATTCCGAATACTAGTTTCTATAAATAATGTATATATGTAAATTTTATAATATCATTAATATTTAATATTATATAAGTATAATAAAAATGTAACAACAGTTAAGAAAAGATGCAGAAAAATTATAAGATACCTGTATTCTTATTTTGATCTAATACAGATTCAATATTCTGTTCACTTTCAATTAATTTAATGTTTCCACTGTTTTTTCCATTATTTCTTTCCATTATTTTTTCCACTATTCCTTTAGAGAGAGAAGAAATTAATCCTTCTTCTGTAAATTCTTGAGAAACATCCTGATTTTCTTTCATTATACAAGTAACATTGATATTATCAATATTAAGATCCACATTATGCCTTTTAGTTTCTGCCAACCTTTTTTTTTCAAGTCTCATTTTTTCATAGCTTTTACCTCTTTTCTCTTCAATCCTTCGTTCTTTACATTCTTTGAGATCTTCTTTAATGTCATATTTTCTATCATCTCTGACATCATTTTTTCTGTCTTCTTTAAGGAAGTCTCTATCATCTCGTCTTCCATAAAGTTTTTTATCTTCATGTCGTCTTTGATGCTTTATATCTCTGTCCTTATTTCTATCATCCATTCTTTCTCTATATCCTTTTGTTAAAGGTTTCAAATCTCTATCTCGAGGTACTTTTTCACGCAACTTTTCGTCCCTTTTGTTGCGATTCTTTAAATCCTTTGGTGATGCTTTATCTCTTTCATCTTTATTTTCTTTATTGTCCTTGTTTGTTTCTTTATCCAAATCGGGATTCTTAAGCACCTACAATAAATTTTATTTATGTATATAAGATTATTTTGAATTTAAATAATGTAAGATTAATTTACATTGTACTAATTTTAAATGTAGTTACATTATAATATAGTATAATTATAAATCATAATTATTATAAGAATAAAATAACACAATCACCATTCTTTAAAATAACTTAGTTCGAAAAGTTTATTGTATAAAAATTATATAATAATAAATCTTTTATGTTTTATCAAGAGTATATAAATTTATTACATATTAAAAGAATCTATAAGCTTACAAAAAGATCATAAAGTAAAATAGTTTTCAAGGAAGAAATTTGCTCCCCATAAATAGACACTTTATAGAAGGTACAATTACATGGCATATTCTTCTTGACCATTCATTTGCAGTTTATAAATTCATGAATTTTTTCGTAATCCAGGTAAGCTTATTCTACAAGTTCTATAATTATATGATTTATCACAATTATGCACTGCATTATGGCTTCTTGAGTGGAGTGTATCATTTGTCATATGCAATTTCCACATATTATGTATATTTGTAAATGGTGTTTCAGAAAACATAGAGAAATACTCACTTTTTCCAATATATTGACCAGATTTAAATTTATGCTTGTTATCTACGTAATTATTTTTAGTGTTATGCCAATAATAAATACACCTCTCTCTGTCCCATTCAAGATTATTGTGCATATAACTTTCTTTATGTAAATCACAACCATTGTTAAATTTGTACTGTTTATTATTATTTCTGATATATTTCTTAATAAGTGATACACTTTTATTAGGTTTTATATATAAATTTTTAGATTTATTGCAGCAGTTCAATTCTTTGTAAGCATGTAATTTACTTTCGATTTTTAAAGTACTATTTAAAATATCATTACTTTTTTCTTCAGATAGAAATACTTCGTTTTCATTTTTAATTTGGTTTTCAAAACGAATGGCTTCTAAGTTTGTACATGATAAAGTTGTAACAAAACAATGCTTGGAGCAGAAATCTTCAATATTATACACAGGCTGTGAAGGGGAAGGTCTAAATGAGCAAATACAGTGAAGAACATAGAATTAATACATCATTTTAACAAAGTATAAACATTTTATGATCTAAAACTATGTTTAATATAATAGTTCCATTATTGTTTTCATTAAAAAAATTATGCAATCAAGTATATAATATTCTATACTGTATTTGTCTTCACTTAACCAACAAAAGCATATAATTTTGCATGTTATAACATATTTAACAATATGTATTGTATATAACTATTAATTTAAAAGGCAATAAAATATAACATAAGAAATAGCAATAATCCAAATGTAATATCAAATATATATTCACCTTAGATATAATTGGATCTTCTTTAGTTCTCCGTCTTTCCAAGTCACGCCTTCTTCTCTCTTCACGTTTTTCATCTCTGAGACGTTGCTTTTCTTGTTTACGTTGTTTTAAATATTCCAGAAGAGGTGTTGTTGTAACTTTTTTTAATGTATCTACAAAAAACAATGATAAAATAAATTACAGAGAAGATAACATTAAAAATATTCATTTTTGTAGACTATAATTGAGTCAATTACTCACTGTCTGCTGGCTGATAAGAATATTCTGTTTTTGGTTGGGCGATAGTTGAATCAGTCTCTTGATTTTTAAGACTTTCTAAGAAACTTATATAATATGTATCTGACTCCACAGTACCACATTTTAAATCTTTTTTCTTTCCAATTCTTTTCTTTGGTAATCTTTGAAAAGGTGCAAATTCTACTACAGCTGAATATTCAGTGCCTTTAGAGTCAACAAATACATAATTATCAAATTTTTCTCTGAACATGAATATATCTTGTTGATCCATAAAGTTAATATAAGCACGGGAAAATGCAAATTGACCAAGTGACATATCAGCTTTAACAAAGTACAAATAGTCATGTTCAGGCAAAGGAGAAATTTGCTCAATGAACTGGTCTTGAGTCATTGTTGGTGGAAGTCGACGAATCACTACCTAATTGACAAATTTAATTCAACTTGTTAAAAAGGTAAATATTTTAAGTGATAATATTAAAAATTATGTTTTGTTATACTTATAAATGTGTGTGAGTGTGTGCATATATTATATATATAATATATATTGTTATATATATGTATATAATATCAATTTTAAATATTTAAAGTATTAACAGATTGTAACATTTTTTTTATTAATACCTTAGTCATAGGCCGGCATTTCTCTTTTTTGTTATCTCTGAGTTTACCAACATCCGGAGAACTAGCCTGTGCTTCATTTTGCACGGGTGTTTCAGGTTGCTGTGTCTCTTCAGTCATTCTGCTTTTGTATTAATCAAATTCGGGAAAGATCAAGTATTATTAATAATCATTCGTGTTACTTTAATCAGTAAAATATTCCGGATATAAAATTTTCTTTAAGACATTTAGAACACACATTAGCGTTTACAATGCTTTCACTGCCATCTTGATTATTTATTATCAGCATTAACTGCGAAAGCTTCAACCGAATGGCTTAAAGAGTTCAGGAGTACTTGAATGTCGATGAAGTATAGATGTTTCATTCGCTTTGACTTGAAAATTCGCAGACTGAATTAGATTGGCCACACAAATTTTTCGAAATAACAACGGTAAAGTTTTGACCAATCACGTTGCTCGATTCTGCCACCTTAACAATAACCATAATAATTACAGTAGCGATTGAAAAATTTAATAAGTTGGTATTCTACTGTTATGGTTCTTACCGATATCCAATCAGATGGCAAGATTATCTGATGTCACAGTTTGGCGCGATAAATGAAGCATCCATAAAATTTTGAATACTTAAATTTGTAATCAAATGTACAAGTGGTACGAATCAGGCATTCATATATAATTAGGCATACAATGGTACAAATTAATTACTCGTATGAGATCACACATTTAAGTAGAACAAGCGAATCACTCGTATATGATAAAGATGATATAATAAAACATCTGTCCATTTCATTCTTAAAATTTATAAAATATTTCTCAAATGTTCCAAATAATTCACTTCTACACCCTATAACTGCAGCAAAAAAAGTAACATTGCCGTTGTATACAACCTTACTGAAATCATGTGATGTACCGATTTATCAAGTTCATAATTACTACTTTAATCTATTCAAGTTTAAAAATTCGAACAATGTAAGAAAATAATATTTATTTATTTTCTAATATCTATTTTTAAAGTCATGATGTAGTATTAGAATATCAAGTTTTTATATATATAAAATTAGGTAGATATGATACTTTTATTTGAATGATAAATAAGGTTATTAATAATCAATCATTACAAACGCATATATATAACGATAGTTAATATGTGTGTTGAGAAAGCTTATAATAATATATATCTTTATTTAATTATGATAGAATCGAAAATAAAAAACATAAAAGTAAACAAAGAATGAAATTTTTATTATAATAATGATAAACTTCTATAAATACAGATTTACTTTGTCTTTCTTATTTTTACTTTAATGTACACATACACACGCACACCACGCGTGCACGCACCCACACCCACACAAACTTAATATACAGACGATATATGTCAAAATATTACTTATATTTTGATATAAGTAATACATTATAACAATTATTGACTGATTTTTTAAATATAACTAAGATTAATTGGTTTTAAAGATTTTATACAACTTGTACAATGTGATGCTTGATATTGTAGACATTTCTTCTTGTTGAAATGGTCTCACTGAAAGAAATTAATTCAATCATGTTAATATATATAATAAAGAGATATATAAGAAATAAATTATTTATAATGTATGTATAATATATAAATAAAGGATTATGTACTTACAGAATATTTTATTATCTGTATAATAAGGTACATCATAAAAAATGAAATATGTACTCATTTTCGATAATGTTTTTAAATCACATTCAATGATTCCAGTTGTTAAATAATGTTTTATTATAGGTATTAATTCTGCAATTATATACGAAGTATAATAATTTACAGTTTTATGAAAAAATATCATAATAAAAGTAAATTCATAAAGATTAAAAATATTACCATTTTCCCATCCATCTAAAGTAAGTGATACTTTTTGTTTAATTGCAAGTATAGTCTCTGCACTAAGAAGTGGATTTGATTCTTTCAAAGATAACTTATGTAACATTTGTGAAGATAAAAGCTTTATTTGCCATATTGAAAAACTATTCGGTTGTTTTTCTAAAATTTCCATATTTTTAACCATGCTTACCCATGATGGTAAAAGTCCAACTTTATCTTTAATAACACATTCGTAAACAATTACTGCAAATGTTTGTAAAAAATTTTGTTCAAACTCTGTTATTCCATAGCAAGTTTCTTCTGTTTCAGGAACATAATTAATATTTTTTAATGCAGATGACATTTCTGTAATTTCCATTCCTTGAGAATGTTCTGATTGTTCATTCCAATTACTGCTTATTGTTGAAGTTACATTATTTAAATTTTTAGAGAAATAATCGTGTTTTGTTTTACTTGTATTTCCATGTAAAATGACTTTCATATTTCCTTCATAATTTCTTTTTTCTTTTTTAAATACTTGCATAAAATACTTTACTATATTTAATACTGTTTTATCGTTTGTAAATGATGTTATATATTCTGGGCGTATAGTCCATGCAAAAGTTTTTTCTGTTGTTAAAGTTTGTGCTATTAAACTTCTGAAACCCTGTAATTTATAAATATCAAAATTAAAAATAACATATATTGTTATCAGTTAATATCGTTAGTTTATTTTAAATATATTTACATGAGGATCTTCTATATATGATAAACATCCAGCCCTTTGTTTAACGCTTAAAGAATCACTTCTCTTCAACATATCTTCAAATTGTTGCCAATTGTAATTTTTTTCAAATATGATTTCCCAGTATCGGGTGTCTTTTAATTCTATTTTTTGTAAACTGCTTAATTGTGGTAACAAACATGGAGCTTGAAGAACCATTTCTTGTCCCTGAGTTTCATTGTCATCAACAAATGTCAACTGTACTGTAGCATAACAGTATTGTCCACTGTCTATATCTCTTGGTAAAATTACACGTGGTTCAACAGCTAGAACGTATAAATGTCGCAAAGCTTGTAGATGATATCTGTCATAAAAAAATACGTAAGTTTATCTATGATACGAATATATATATTTTATATATATTAATAATAAGTGATATTATTAACCTGTTATCATTGCTATGTGTTGGAAATTTTGGAAAAAGAGAAATCACTAGAGCAGCTATAGCACTAGGATTGTTTGAAAGAGTATATCTACCACCACCAAGGAAAAGAAGACCAAGAGCCATATGTGTTGCTAGATGAGAACCATATGTAACAACGCTACTAGTAGGTCCTACTCTTGTTCTTACGTGTCTACATATTCTCATAATCTGTAATATTATAAAAATGTAATAATAATTTATAAATTATAATTATATTTTTAAAATTATAAATATATGTGCAACTTTAAATTTACCTCTAAATCACCTGTTCCTGCCATGACAACAGCAGTGGAAAGTAAAATCACATTTAAACATGTTTCTATAGTAGATTTTCCTGCTAACTCCGCAATTGTTTTATGAGATAATGCTGTAAACATTTGAGCATAATTAAATAAAGTTCTAAATGCATTTTTGTTTGCAGTTCCAGCATATTTCAGTCCTAAAGCCATACAAGCTCCTGCTATAATATTACAGTATGCTTGACTGAAAAAAATTAGAAATAAGTTTAATAATACATTATAGTTATATATATTATTAATTTATTTTGTAATTTACATAATAACTAACTTCATAGTTTCTAGATCTACATTTTGGGTAATTCCTGGTGTGGGCTTTTGTAATCTATATTTATAAACGATATTGGGCACATGATTAGAAACCCATGATTTAGTTGGTTGAATTTCATTCCATAAAATTAATGATTTAGCCAATATTCTTAATAGCAGAAAATCTGGCCTCACAAAATCAAGTAAGTACTGTGTATCTGGTGCTTGCATCCATTCAGCTACAGCTCGATTTCCTGTATTGAAGTACATAAGGCCTAAAGCTAATGTTGCACCAGGACTTGTTACATCAATATTGATAGAATCTCCTTCACGTATTTGATAACTATAAACGTCATAAATGATAATTTTTAGTTAAAGAATTTTTAGTTAAAGACTAAAATTTCGCTCTATTCATAATAAAATTATGAATTATGAATTATTATTAATTCTTATGATAAAATTCCATATTAGTAAGAATTTGAGACATGTCTATACCTTGGTGATTTGTACTTATCCTTTTGTGCTCCAGTAAAAGGCCGTACATGTCCACCAACCATGTAATAATGTAAAGTATCAGGTATACTAGCAAGATCAGTAGCACCACCACACCCAAGTACAACTAATCCTAATGCTAAACCTGCCGTTAAAGAATACGATTCTCGATCAACGCAATTTTTCATTTCTGGACCAGGTGGTCTTCCTAATTAAAATAAAATGATTAATATAATTGCATTTTATTCATATGATTTACTTATTAAAGGCATTTATATAATTACCAATTTCTGATAATAAAGCATGTGATATATGTCTGTGAGCAGTTCCTTGATATACCAAACCAACTCCCATTAATGCAGCTACTTGAACATTTTGTGGAACATTTAACTCTATGCTTGTTGGTGGCAATAAGGTTTCAACATGTAATGACAATAATTTTGTCATTGACACATCCATTGTAGCTCGATGTGTCGCAGATAAGCCAAGCAAAAGACCAACACTAGTTGCTTCGTGACATTCAACAAGATATTCGTACATACTAAACGGTGCTAAATTCTTTAAATGACCATTCAAACCAAGTGCCATTAAAAATCCTGAATGTTCAATGCCAAATTCGCCTTGCTGTTGTTTATTGTATACAATCCAAGTTGAATCAATGTTTGAAGCATTTGGATGAATGCGAAGACCAGCAGCTACTCCATTATGAAATAGAGGCCACAAATTCATGTTTGGTGGCACATCTATGTGGGCCAATTCTACTGTTGTTCCACGAGGAGGTGCTTTACCTATTTATAAGAAAATATATTTATACTATATATATTTGCAAATATAATATTTTTTTCAAACAATAATTCTACTTTATACCTGTTAAACAAAGCCGAGGAATTGGTAATTGTTCAGTAATTATAGGAGTTGAAGTCCTAAGTGTAAACATGCCTCTTGCAACAGGAAGAGCCATTGTTCTTGTACACAGAGCATGCAAATGTCTTTCTTGTTCTTCTATAAATTCGTGATCACTCACATCAGGCCGTTGTATTATTGCTATTCTTACAGGTTTTGATGAGTTAAGTAATCGCCGTACTTCAGCCACTCTATGGTCCTTATTAAATCTGAGTTTTAATATCTATAAACATGAATTTCTTAAATATCTATTTATAGATACTAAATAAATTTAATATCTATAAATATGAATTTATTAAAAATAATGATATATTAAAAATAAATAAATATATATATATTTGTTTATTTATTACATTATCATCAAATTCCATTCCATCATCTTGATCCAGATCTTTAGTCAGATAGTTCTTTCCATCATTATCATTAGGATCGTTCATATGTAATGAATTTAAATGTGTACCTAATGCAGCCAAATCTTGACGATCTACTAATTCATATACATTCGCCGGCCAATTAGATGGTGGACGTTCTCTACATCTGTGCATAACATCCTTTAATATTAAAGATACTCCTGGTGGTAAAGTTTCTAAATCTTCTTTCTTCATTCCTAAGATAATATTTTATTAAATACATTATTCAATTTAGGTAATAGATATGTGAATAAAGTGTATGGATAGCAACATACCCATTTCATAATATAATAACACAATGTTTTCTATTGTTGGTTGTTGTAATTTTTTTGGCATATCTCTATCAAATTTATTCCTGCTTTCTTGGAAATCTACACGACTTCCAGCTGGTATTATCAATTTTACAAATTTATCCATTTCTAGTTTATCAGTTTTGTTTTCATTTGCTACTAGTGTAGTTAAATATACTATGTTTCTTGCTCGAGGGTTTACATGATATATATACGGAAATGGTACTACATTTGCACCAATTAGTAAGTTATTTAACGTTTTGAATATATCTGGTGGCTTTAAGCTGATATAATTTGGTGTAGTTATTTTCTGTAGATCTGTATCACTTATTTGAGATACTGTTTTCTTTAAATAATGTAGCATTGGAAAATCAAGAAAATAATGATGAGCATAAGTATCAAACTTTAAGTCTGTGCTTAATTGATATAATAACTGAGCAAGTAATGGTAAGCTTTCTGACATTACACAATCTAATTTTAATTCTTCATATAATAAATGCAATGAGAATAGAATAAGAGGAAGATATGAAAATAAAATTGCTTGACAATTTATTCTTCCTGTAGTCTTTAATTCAGCATTTTTTGAAGATAATGTATCATGTGTATTAGAAAATTTTGTCAATCCTAGTATATCAGAAATAAAACTTTGAGAATTTTTAGATTTAATAGAATTTATTACGTACATCCAATCATCATTGGATCCATTATCACTGGTCTTTTGTTTTTTTGGAACAACCATTGGACTGTTCCGTTCAGTAAATTGATCTTTTTCATTATTTTGTATTAATTGTAATTTTTCAACGTCATATCCCAATAAAGTAAATAAAACTACAAGAAAGAGATACCATTCTTGTACTGGAGAAAAATCTTGTGGACCTGGTGCGTTCCGAGCTCCATACCACTTTACTAATAATTGCATTGCAAGGTCTTTTTGTAACACACTACGCAATGTTTTTAAACATTTGGTAACTATAAACAAATTTAATATATTATCTTTTTGTTAATTATTGTCTTTATTGTTATTATTAACACTTACTAAAAATTTACTAACCTAATGGAGATGTACTACAAGTCGGTAACGTAATTCGGAAATAACTTTTATTACCATATTCTAGAGTAATTTTATTACCCACTGCATCTTTCAGACCAACAAGATTTAGATCTAGCACAGAATTTTCTAACAAAATTGGTGGTTGTGCACAGGTTCCACCGACTGGACTCAACAGATGTAGAGCTTCTTCAAATCTGATTTCATGGGAATTTCCACAATTTTGCGAAATTAAAGAACTTCGTCGTGGAAACGGAGAACCGAGCTTGTGATTAATATTTGACACAAAATATTTACATGTAAGATTTGGAAGAATGCTTGATACATGTAGTTTCCCTACACATGTTGTGCCTGAGTATAATACTATACTATTTGATGAATCAATGATTGCTATCATATGTAAACTCTGAAATAAAATTAGAACATATTATCACATAGCATTTACACAACAATAATTAAAGAATATACAAAGGAACTAACTGGCAAACTAACTGCATCTTTTGCTATTATACTTGTAACCATTCCAAAAATAATGTGTTGTTGTTTATTAGTTTTTTCCAATCGAACTAAAAAGAATTGTGATCTAGTTGGTACTAAATATCCTAAATAACTTTGACCAACGAAATCAGATGTTAGAAGAACTTTAGATGCTCGTCCTGGTAGTATATCCCTTCAAAATAACATTTCATACATTAAAATATTATAGTAACTGATTACTGTACATCTTAATATAACTCACTTTCTGCAGAAAACCCAAAGAAATTGAAGACACAGGGAAAATCTGGAATAGGGTATGGGGACTAGAGGAACATGTAATAGGTAACTATAATAATTATTACTCACTTTGGAACTCCTACATTTTCTGTCCATAGATGATCAAGACATATTTCGGGATATAAAGGTTTACTTGGAGTAATAGCATCTTGAAGCTGAATGCTACTACCATTACCAGCAGGACTATTTTGTGTGTGATTTAGTGTAGTTCCCATAACCATTTGATGTAATCGTGAATGATGATTTATAATTGTATTAGGTATTCCAAGTAAGGGAGAGAATCCTGAATGTGTTGGAGATTGACAACGTGAAATGGTAGCCATTGGGCTTTGAGAACGTGAATGTTGTTGCTGCACTTGCGAAGGAGATTGACCACATGAACCTGTTGTAGTGTATGAAGTACCTCGAGATCCAAAAGGACTATTTGGTATGCCATATCCACCTCCAACATTACTTAAATGTGGATTAACTATGCCTGAATAATTAAATTGTATAGTGTTTTGGTCAAATATATAAAAATTAAATATAATTAAAGATTAAAAATAGCTTACCAAACATATTTATATGACTTTTATTAGAATAGTTCTTATTAGCTGACATATTACTACCAATATTTAATGGTGATGCACTTGTTGAAAAATTGAATAAACTTTGTGTTGTTTCATTGTTTCTACAAACCATCTGACATTCTTCTATCAAAGCTTTCCGTATTTTATACACAGAATGTAATCCAGTTTTTTCATCATATATTACAGCCAATGATGGTTCAGAACTAGTAAAGACAATCTGCTGATTTGATTCACACATATATGATACATTTCCTGTGAGTATTTCAATAAATGTGTTTCAGAGTATTATTTATTTTATATATCCTTTGTTAACCCATTGGCACAATAATCTCTTTATATTTTATTTTATATATAAATTTATTAAATATTTTATCAAAAACTGTTCATTTGGATCTACATTTAAATTCATAAATTTTCCTTTAAATATTTAAATATAATAAGCCAATGAGTTAAAATTTACATTATAAGATATGATAGTACAGATAATTTTACCATGCTTAATAAGTAGTGGACATATTTCATCCAAAGGATGCATGAGTGAAAATGCTACAGGTAAATTGGCATCAGCTTGCAATGGATATTTACATGTTTCTGATGAAGTATACCTAAAAAGTGTAAAAAGAAAAATTCTGCTACTGTAAAATTATATAACCATTAATAATATATAAGTCATAAAATACCTTGTTTCAGAAATGTTTTGCTTAGGAATTTGTGCTTTTTCAAGTAAAATACCATACTTTGTTGGCCAAACAGCAGAAACCTATATTGTTTACATTTATATATTATTAATCATAATATTGAAAAAAAGAATCTCAGAATTTTAAGGAAATAAATTTTACCTGAAATTGTAAACTAGACACATAGTCTTCACCATTTTCTGTAAAAACTCTAAGAGTATAGGAATCTAGTAAACAAATACATCCTATTGTTTCACCTAATTGCTCTTCATTATTATGATTTTTCCCTCTTGATAAATGATCTGGTATACTTGTACAAAAAGTACACCATAATGCATGTTTTATGTCAGTTTCACAAGTATATGAAGTTTCAAGTACACGAGTGGATTGATCACCCTTTGAATGAATTGCAACTTTTCCAGAGCAATATAATTCTTCTTCTCCACACGTATCATTGTCACGTATTAACCAGAACTCTTTCTATACATTTTATTAAGTTAGCATATATTTAGAAAGTTGATAAAAATAACATATAATAATGACAACTTACAAAAGATTTTTCTGATATATTAACTTGACTGAGTTTTTCCAATAGAATATTTTCTCCTGGCGTAGATGGATTATTTAATGACTGTTGATTTATTACTGACCCAGGATGTTTTGAATAAATTTGACGTCCACCAGGAATATATTCCTTAAAAATGACATATATAAAATATATGTTTTTCAATACACATATATAATATATACATACGGATATGTCTATTACAAAGCATAGTAATATAAAGTTTCTTTATAAATGCTTTTATTATTCTCATTTTATTATTATAAGAATTAATCAAGTATATTTATGAATCATATTAATTTTATTATATAATTTAAAAGAGAAATACGTACCACCGGATCTGAGGCGGCAATCATTTTTTCCCTGCTTTCATCCAGATTTGCTAAATGTGTATTAATAAAGAAAAAAACACACAATTAACGGTTTTCTGCAAAACGTTTTAAAACAATGTAAATAATGTTGAATGTAGAACCTTCCGACGATCCGAGCAGGGACGCCAAATTTGTAGGAAAAAATAAAAATTTTAGTTATATCTTGTATTCATAGGTGTGCCAATGTCGGCACATTATCTTTTTAGATGAATTTTTTGATATTAAAAAAGAATTAATAATTATCTAAACTTAGCCTAATATCTTATGAACTACTGTAATGTAAGTGAATGTAAAGTAAATTTTTGATTAAAATTGAGAAAGATAAAATAATAAATTTTCTATATCCATAATTTTATTTTGTTATTAAATAATATGCATACGAATATATTTTACTTTTAAATAAAAAATTATTCGTTATAATGGCGTAGATAAAATTATCTTATTAAAAATGATTAATTATGATTTTCTTTATCAATATTAATTACAATCGTTTGTAATTAAAATTTGAAATGATGTTGATATATTATCGAAGATACAGTTGAAATATTACAAAGCTGGTATCACTGTAATTATCTTTAGTATTTTGTTTATGGCACAAAAAAAATTTATATCGTAAATGCACGCTTAAGAATTAGATATTTTTATTTTATTTTGTATGTTGAAAATATGCAATATTAAATATGGCACAACGATTAAGTAATAAGGCCAAAATCAAATCGTTCATAACTGTTACAAGTTCAGCTGCAGCATTATTTGGTGGAATATGCATTTATCAGGGAAATGAAAAATTTTATAAAGAGATAGCAATACCTTTGGTTCAACAAATAGATCCTGAAGTAGCTCATATTATGGCAATAAAAGCTTTAAAATGGGGATTTGTCCCTAAAGAAAAATTAAATGATCCTATTTCACTTCGAACAAGTATTTGGGATTTAGTATTTAAAAATCCTCTTGGTATGGCTGCTGGTTTTGATAAACAAGGAGAAGCTATTGAAGGCTTGCATAAAATAGGTTTTAGTTTTGTAGAAATAGGTAAGAAAATGATTTATAACGTTATTATAGTATTTATTATGTAATTAATAGTATATATTAAATATTATAATAATTTTAATTTCATTAATTTTATTATGTATTGAAGGATCCATAACACCTATGCCACAATCAGGTAATCCTAAGCCTAGAGTATTTAGATTATTAGAGGATAATGCAATTGTTAATCGTTATGGTTTCAATAGCGATGGCCATGATAAAGTATGGGAACGTATTAAAAAGCTTAAAGAAAATAAAGATTTTGTTGGTATCATTGGTATTAACTTAGGCAAAAATAAAAATTCTGAAGATGCAGTGCAAGATTACATAAATGGTATTAAGAAATTTTCAGATGTAGCAGATTATTTTGTAATTAATGTATCCAGTCCTAATACACCGGGACTTAGATCTTTACAAAGTAAACAAAATTTAAAAATGTTGCTGACAAAAGTAAATGAAACAAGACAAATCATAGGTAGCAAACAACCATTACTTTTAAAATTAGCACCAGATTTATCTGAAACTGAGCGACAGGATATAGCAGATATTGTTCTACATACAAAAACAAAAATTGATGGTTTGATTTTATGCAATACAACAACTTCACGTGTAAATCTAGTGAATGAAAACAAGAGAGAAAGTGGTGGACTTAGTGGTGCACCTCTTACAGATATTTCTACCAAAATTATTTCAGACATGTATAAACGGACTTATGGTAAAATTCCAATTATTGGAGTAGGAGGTGTTTTCTCTGGGGAAGATGCATATCATAAAATTAAAGCTGGGGCTTCTTTGATTCAATTATATACATCATATATATATAATGGTCCACCAATAGTTGGCAAAATAAAAAGAGAATTAAATGAAATACTTAAGAAAGATGGTTTTTCTTCAATAAATGAAGCAGTTGGTAAAGATATAAAGATTAGTTAAGTACAAATACAATTCAAATTATAATATACTATTTAATAGATTTGTACATATGTAAATTACTGAATTATAACACATTTAAATATGATAATTTGTAATGAATGTATATGGTGTGTTTAAAAAGATATGTTTTATATTTATGTATAATTTTAAAGAGATATTTTATACATTAATTGTATAATATGGATAAATTGATTTGTTACAGATCGTTATTATTAATTTATTATTATACAACTTCACAGTATTAAAAATAATAAAAATTGACGAATGTCATTTATTATTACTTTTGTATTATTACAAAAGAATATACAATGTGTTTCAATTTTGCACATACTTAACATATGTGTATTTACAATTTATAATTTAATATTAGCTTCATATCATAGAATAAATGGATATTACTATTAATGCGATTAAAGTAACATTTGAAAACATTAATAATCCAGCTGAAGAACATTCATCGACATGATTAAAAAGTTCTTTATAAGCTAATACAGATTCGATTTTTGATGTTGTGGATTCTAAACCAATAGTAGAGCTTTTAAACAGAAGATCATTGGTGCCATTAAATGTTCCATAGATATGGAGTACTCTAAATGTATAAACGCGATATCCTAACCAATCTTGAAGTTTTAGTAAGGACATAATTGCATTCAAGGAATCGATCTCTGTGTACCCTTTTCGACCAACCACCTATAAGAAACAAATATTTACACGATGTAAAGTGTTTCCTCTTATTTTAAAAGTTATAATTAAAAGATAAAGAAGTAATGATATCATAATGAAAACGTATAAAGTATTTACTTCGCTATTGATGGTTACAGATAAAGCACAAAGCTCTGGTTTATCCAAATTTAATCCTGTTGTTGAAGCCAAACTGCCATTTTTACACAAAATGTGATATTGGTTGGGATTATTTTTCTCTTCTTTATCAATTCAACACATGAAAGAAAATAAATATTATTTAAATAGTTAATGAGGATTAAATTAGCCAAAGAATGCATTCTACCTACCTTTTATATTACCGATTTCAACAAAAGCTATATCGGCTCCTTCGTTTAAACATGTTAGTGGTCCTTTATCTGTCGTACAATCATGAGTATCATTTGTTTTCGGACAAACGGAACAAAACTTGGTTGTAATAGCCGAGCTGATACCCTTCTCATAATTATTGTCCTTTATACCGGGCATACAAGCGCCAGAGAATAGATTACTGAGGAGACTAGGGTAATTGCAAGAGACTGGCGAAATAATGCGATTTATTCGAGCAATTTTAATGAAACTCAACCAAGATATTCCACCATATTCAGGGAAACAAGCTGTATGACCCTTTAATTGTTGAAAATTCTTTATCGGATAGTTGTTATCTTCAGGTTTCCGAAGAACAGCCATGATCATGTTATCCTTCATGATTTGTTTGTCGGTTTCAGCATAAAGGATGGACTTTAAATTGTAAACTCTATGAAATTAAACGAATTTCGGATATTAGACTATTAGTTTATCATCGTTATTATCTTTTAATAACGAATTACTTCGGGGTTTTTCGAGTAACTTACTTTCGTGCTATGTATCCATAATTTGAGTCGATAGTAATGATATCGGCTTTATTATCGGCAATGTCACGGAAACATTCGAATGTTGAATTGGCTTGCCAGCAAGAAATTTTCGGTTCGATACCAAGAGCTATCGCTTCTTTCGCAATCCATTCACATTTTGTTCTCTCGAGAATGCTTATAGTACACCAACGAATAACGTTGCCGCAAGTTTTTACGTCTGAAAGTATCACTTCCTTTCTTCCTTCTGCCAAATAACTAACTAAAGACGTAGGTCTTGTAATATTTGTGACGACACCGTTATTTTCTTCTATAAATCTTTTTAAAGATTCTGACCATGATTCAACAGCATATGTTGCTGATCCCGATAACCAAAAAGTTAAGAGGTTTGTAAGTTCATCTGCCACTTTTCTACAATTGAAACATTATTATTTAATTAGCATGACATTTATATTACATCTAATGATTAGAGTTTATGATAATTTCAGCATTAATTATCACGTATACTTTCTAGCAACAATTGCACCCCATGGTTGTTTGATCCACGAGCAAGGATTATTACTAGTTAAATTATGAAGGGATCCATCAGGACACAAAAATCGATACTGAGATTTTTGATCTTCCTGTAACACATACGATTAATCATGTTGTATTTGTAATAGTTTTTAAATAGTATTCAAATTTCTCTATATTTTTCTGCAGGAATCTACAAAAATATTGTACATTAATTTACTTTGAAATATTGATGAACGTATTCGAGTGCTACGTATGCTACTTTTCCACGTCCCGATGTTAAACAATCCAAAGCACCTATGTGGCCATGTTTCTCATCATTTGCATACTTGCAAGCAGTCGTATCATCGCATAAGGCACAAAGCTCAGGATATTTCTTCTCTTTACGATTTAATTACGTATTAATGCATAATTTTATATGAACAAAACAATCGAATATATTTTACTTACTGAGAGCAGCGCTAAAATTAACATCAGATGTCCAATCACCTGGTCTGCACGCTTTACCATAGAACGATTTAATATTTTTTAATTCATTTTCTATCGCAGTTATATTTGTTTGACAATCAGCTTTGTACGTATTTTTTTCAAAATATTTCAAAATGTAATCGTTCCACCACTGTGCTTTACTGAACCCAGGATGACAGAGACCGGCGTTTTTTAAACTTTCAAAACCACTGTTAATCGCAATGGAAATGTCCGAAGATACTACAGCCACAGATTGAAATTCATATTTCTCTAAAAAAAGTGGATTATGAAATGATGTAGTTCGTAGTAGATTTAATATAATTTTTTCTCGATTTTAAAGATGAATTACTTACGCAAAAGTTTGTCCCTATGCCTTAATCCGAAGATAGGTACGATTTCATCGGGATAGAATTGATAGGTCAGTAATAATGCATCTGGACTGAATAAACCGAAATCTGCTTTACCTTCTGCTAAACGTATTGCACATTCAGCATTGTCACTTACGCGAATGCATTCAATTTTACTATCGCCTTTTTCTATGTTTTGACAGTTGTCGTTTGAGTTTGGCACGCAAAATTTATCTATTGCAGAAAATGATAATATAAAATTTGCAAATCCTAAAAAATTATTAAAACAATGTTGTATTTAATAATTTTTTTTTCCCATGATTTGATAATATCTTTATAAAAAGTTTTGCATCTGTATCGATAGGCATGAATATAGCACGAATGTAGAATATGCGATTTACATAAAAAAGTACAAAATTGAATTTCGATCGTTTATGTATACCGTCATTGATTTGTAGAACTTTATCGCAACGGCATTGAGATAAGCTTCGCCCCGATTTCTGTTGATCTATTTATCTTACATGAGATATGACGAATGTACCTTCGTGATCAATAGTTAAAAAGTAGTATATTTGTGATTTTTTTATTACGTTTCATTTACTTTATATAATACGTTTATAATATGTTGCTCTTTTGATTACTATAGTATTCATTCATAGACTCTACAATTTTATTCGTCTTGAATAAAATTTATAAGTTTATTTAAAATAATCGACGCCCAATAATTCGAATAATTTAATTGATCTTAGTTCATAATATTCTATATTGTGTAAAAGTAAGAATAATTCTTTAGCAAACGTACTTACAATAAAGACACATAGATTCTTAAAATATTTATATTATATCATTACATATTACATATATTGTTCTCTAGACTATTTATTTTATACTTCTTATATATTAGACACATCGAGTAGAAAAATTTTATTATGTTTTTATTTTTGAATAGATTTACTTACATTTTTCTATTGCATAAGTACTTGCAATAAAAACTATCAGCAGCAATTGAGCCTTCATCGTGGATATTCGAAGTACAAGACGACAGTTGAATGTAAACTGCGAAGATCGAATCGTTTTCACGGTGGGCAACGTAACTAGGCGCACCTCTTCTTGGCTCTTCAAACTTTGATAACGAAGTCCTGATAACGGTTACTCACGCCCTGAACATATAACATTAAAAAATTTTGCGGCTTGTTATACAGCCCCAAGACAACTTTGTCGATCATTTACCTTTACCACATGGAAAAAAATGTAAATAAGTAAAGTAAACGAAGATACTGTACTTCTATCTCGTTTCCTCTATTCAATTGATATCTTAAAATGCTTAACTATCTTTCGATTACATTAGCTCGATCTAGTAAAATTGACATCTTGAAATATTCACATGGTGATTACGAGGAATAAATCTTTCTTATCGGATGACGAATATTTTCGTCGAAAAGAAACATTTTGATGACTAATCTTTTAGATTCATAACGAAGTAAATCATTTCTGTCAGCTCGTTAAATTTCCTTAAGTTCAAATGTCGCAATCTTATCGATTTCATGGCTTTTATGATTATCTTTAAAGTCAGGAAAAAAGCAGGTGCTCTTTCATCTCTTCTCAGGAAGAATAACCATACTACGTTATATAAGAAAATGTAATGATACGCTTAATAAAATGATATAATTGAATATGTTCAGATAATATTCAAAAGATATTGTTAAAAGCACTTGAAAGTTAAGAGAGATTGAAAGAGTATTTTTTTCATCATTCTGAATATTATCACCGAGCTATTGTTTGAATATAATCGATGTTTTAGCGCAAAGATTATATAAAGAACGAAATGCATCTAGATAGAATTTCCATACATACGATAAGCTATAGGTAAAGCCATGTCCGCAGCATTAGTACTTACCATCCTTTTTTGGGGTACGTTTAAAAAATAACATATGATTATTTTGTTAATTCGTGATCTTTATAAAAAATTTTCTTTCTAGGAAAAATCATAAATATCGCTCTTAGTGAACAAATTTCATCAACAACAACTATGTTCATTTGTACCGATGGCAATCAAATACCTTTGATCAATGTATGTGATGGATCATTTCATTGCCCAGATTCTTCTGATGAAACAAGCAAATTGTGTCAGCATATACTGTAAGATTTGTTAATTGTAGCTTCATACATTATATTATGAACTGAGCAAAATTTTTATTTTATCTATATATCTTTTCGTAGTTGCCCTTCAAATATGTACAGATGCGCTTACGGAGCTTGTGTGATCCGTGGATCACGATGCGATGGTATCAAGGATTGTATCGACGGAAGCGATGAAGCTCGTTGCAATTTTCAATCTAATCAGACGTGCTCCGTCAGAGAATATCAATGCTCTACGCCTCGGTTAGAGTGCATTCCCATCGCAGATGTTTGTAATGGTATATATAAAGGATTATTTAATTAATCGTTTTAAAAGTTTCATAATAATTTATAAGATACTTTCCAAAATAGGATATATCGATTGTTCAGACAAAAGTGACGAAAATGTTTCACTCTGTCGAGAATATTCTTGTCCTGATCATACCTATCGATGTTCATATGGAGGATGTGTCTATCAAGAAGTTCTTTGTGACGGTATAAAGGATTGCTTCGATGGCACTGACGAAGATCCGTCGATATGTGGAGCGACCAATTGCAACGGAATTGAATGTTCTCAATATGAGTGCAGGTTGATTATATCTACATTTCTTTCTTAACTTTTTTTATACTTTCTATTTTATCTTTCAGACAAGATGAATTTGCTTGCGAGAACGAGCGACAATGCATACCTATTACCAAAATCTGTGACGGTATTCGCCATTGTAGAGATGCTTCCGATGAAAACAGCGAAATGTGCATTCAACGAGAGTATGGGGAATTGTTTTTATTTAAATATTTATAAAATAAGCTTTTGGTTAGTTTAAAATAACGTTATATTAATAAAATATATTCAGATGTCGAGATGATCATTATCGCTGTTTTTACGGCGCTTGCATTCCTATCGAATTTATCTGCAATTTACGACCGGATTGTTACGATTGGAGTGATGAGGATGAAGCACTTTGCGGTACAGTTTTGCCCGAGGGTGCGTGTCGACTTCCTGGCCCGAAGACAGGAACTTATTATAAGACAAGAGATTGTTTACGATGTCGACCTGGTGATGTCGTTCCTGAACTTACTCGTTTAGATTACACCTGTGACCCTGACGGGTGGTTAGAGGGTTCCAATAGTATTTATTGTCAAAATAATCGATGGCTACCTTCTATCCCAATTTGTTCTAATAGTACGTATGATATAGTACTTATTTTATTGCTATATTTTATTGTATATTATAAATTTCATGGTTTTAAAGATAACGATACGTTGCGTATAACTTGTCCACCGATTTTGGAAACCAATGGAGCTATAAAAAGATGCGAATCAAAATGGGGACCACGTAAAGGTTGGATTTCTTGTGAAAACTCTGTGCCTATTGGAACAAACGCTTTTATTGAATGTCCTATGTTTTATGAGCGTCAAGCTGGATCCACGCGAATAATATGTCTTCACGATGGGACATGGAGTCAAGCACCATTAAGCTGTATTCCTGTTTGTGGAATACGCAAATCTTCAGGTTGGTAAATTGTTTTATAAAAAAATTGAAATGACTCAAAAGATGAAGTTGATTTTTTTACAGTTACATTAATTGTAAACGGTTGGAAAGTACAAAGCGAAGAATATATGCCTTGGCAGGCTACGCTCTTTTCGCATGAGAACGGTCAATGGAAATTTTTTTGTGGTGGTACGTTGATCGGTGAACGTGTAGTACTCACTGCCGGTCATTGCGTCTGGAAAACTCTTCCAGAAACAATACGCGTTGCTTTTGGAATTCTTTCAAACACATTAAATAACGTAGAAGCGAACGCTCAAGTGTTTGATATCGATAAAATAGAGATACAAAATTCGTACCAAGATCATGAAGGAAACTATGCTTCCGATATTGCACTTCTTATTTTGAAAATGCCAGTAAAGATAAACGAGGTTGTTAGGCCAGCTTGTATAAATTTGCAGTCTGATTTTACTCTTCTGCAGGCTCAAAAAAATGAAGACAATGGATTTGTGGCTGGTAGGTTTGTTGGGCAATAAATATAGCTATATTTTCGAGAAGTTACCGTAACCATTGAATCAAAGTTTTTTTAGGTATGGGTATTACTGAGAACGATACATATAGCTCTACTTTAAGAATTACTTCGATGAGAGTTATTTCAAACGAAAAGTGTCGTGAAGCTCAGCGCAAAAATTTTAGAAAGTATATAACGTATACTTCGTTTTGTGCTGGTTGGGCAAATGGTACAGGAGTATGTAACGGTGATAGCGGTGGAGGTTTCATGTTGCGTCGACCAAATACAGCGATTTGGGAAGTTCATGGTGTCGTTTCAATAAGTCCTCGACGATTGGGAACTAGCATTTGCGATCCAAACTATTATGCTATATTTACAAAAGTAATTTTATTTATATTAATATAATGTCATGAAAGTATGTATAAAAAGCTCTTTTTGATCATAATATTTAATATTTTGATAATATTTATATATTATATTTTAGGTATCTCTATATGGTGATTGGATTCGTAGTATTATAGAAAAAATTCCGCTGATGGGGCCACCTGATATTCATTGGCAACCTAATAAAGATGATATTATCATTTAATAGAGAATAATTAGATTTATTCGCAAATGATATTTTTATTTTATGTGAAATTTAATGTTGTATCAATCATTCGAAGTATACGTATTAAATATATATATATATACATACATGGCAATTTACAACGCTCACATTTTCCTGATCTATTCGCTTCTGTAAAAAAGAAGAAAATCTTGACAGTCCATATGAATATTTCGGTTATTATTATCGGATGTGATATTTTATTTCATTTTATTTATTGAATATTTTTATTATTTTATTCATAAAATACGATTGATTTGGAGCAATATGGCAAAAAATATTATAACTCTTGGAAAGTTAAATAATACTGAAAACCGCGATGATACCATTTTGAGCGTTACACGAAATCAAATTGTTATATCCATCTTTTCTTATACATTTGTTAACGCAATATTTAGATATCAAATAAAAATATTGTATTTAATGATATAATTGTTTATATTTTACGTATAACTTATACTCTCCAAAATATAAGTTGAAATTTAATATTGATTACAGATGCAACGTTCGGTTGTCCTGATGCAAGAAAATACAGAAACGAAACCTATTCCTACAATGGTTGAGGTAGTACCAATTAGATATTATGATGACATTCAGATTACTCCGAATTTTATGGAATTTAAAGATGCTAGGGAAGGCCTTACCTGCAGTCAAAACATTGTTATAAAAAATGTTGGTACTAAGCCAGCATTTATAAGGATACGGGAACCAACTTCTTTGGTGGATAACAATAGATTATAGATAATTATTATATAAAGAACGGTGCCTAATTTAATCGTTAAATTATTTTCATTTTTTTTATAGGCTTTTCAAGTAAAGACTTCAAAAACAGGAGTGATGTTAAGTCCTGGATTAAGTATATCAAGTTCAGTAATATTCTCCTTTAAAAGACCTGCATTACCGCGTGCAATAATTCCAATTGAAATCAATGACAAGATTCTCGATTACTGTGTAGTTTGTACGCTTGTAACGGAACGCATTGGTATTAAACCAACATCGATTGATTTTGGTACTATCGATGTGGGCTACATTTCTGAACCTAAAGTAATAACTATCTTTAATGAAGGTGGGAAAAGTACTAGGTGATTATTCTTATTTAAATTTTCAAAAAAATTATTATCACTTGAGAAATAGGAAATAATATTATTTCCTATTAAAATATATTTAATTACTTACATCTCGCGCACACACATAGATTTTCCATAGATATAGGCCAAAATGATATTGATATAAGCGTGAAACCATTGCGAGGTATAGTTCGACCTAATAAAACGATAACTTTGAAAGTTGAAATAACAAGCCTAAAGGAAGGTGTATTTTTTAATGAATTTTGGTAAGATTCTTTAAATCCAGGATTATTTTCAGATATATATATATTGTTTACTTTAATTTTAGGATCAAATCAACTCCGAATATTCGAGTCCCATTGAAAGTGAATGTCATCACTCATCGTTTAATTATTTATCATCCAAATACAATAGGAGATTTCACTCTTATAGATTTTCCACCGACAGTAGAGAAAACGCGCAAGTATAATACGTTTGTTCTACAGAATATCTCATCTCAAGCCTGCAATTACATCGTCCTGGGCGAAGTTAATAATGAATTGAAGCCAATTCGGGTAATTGAAGAATAATATTCGGGTAATTAAGCATAATTTAATATCTCATGGAAGCAGCTACGAAAAGTATTCTTGAGATTCTAAGCTATTTTATAATAAATTAATTGAGAACAGATTAATTTCTTTCTTTAGACTATCAATCGCAAGGAATTTCCAGTTTATGGCGCTTTCGAAATTAATCCAACCGAGGGACGTATCGATTCTTTCGAGGGGATAATTTTTGAAATTGGGTGAGTCCACAATGAATTATAAAGTAAAGAAAATAGAACTTGTGATTTCAATATATAATTGAATATTTAGTTTTTGTCCAACAATGGGATCATTAGAATCTCGACAAATATTACATAATGAAGAAGAATTAAAATATAAAAAAATGGAAAATAAGAATAATGATTTTATGGCTTTTATCAGAATAATAAAAATCCGTAAAGCAACAGTAAAAATTTCGGGTGATTCTTTTTGCTATCAAATATTTAGATAAAAATATTTTGTATAGATATTTTATCAAATATAAATCTATTTGTTTCAGCTATTGACAACATAAAGGAAACTTCTATTGATGAAGCCGTTGAAAAAGTTGACATACGTCAGTTTTATATTCACATGTTAATTTATTCAAATTTTTTTTTACTATTTATAATAAAATATCTAATTTTAGAAGAAACATTTTTGGACCCCTCAATGTCTTTAACATCTCGTAGTAGTTCGATTGTTCAACCAGTCGATAATGTTGTTAGACTTTGTCTTTATGGCGAGATGGAAATAATTAAACTCAATCTACAGCCCGACATTTTATACTTCGGTGATCTAAATGTTGGAGAAATTTCTCAACGTGTCATTTGTATTTCAAATTTATCAAAGATTGAATCAGTCTCGTTTCAATGTCAACCAAGGCCAGCTGTTCAATTTATTCCAAAATCTGCGAAATTGAAACCTGAAGGATCTATTGAAGTGATCGTTAAAGTTCAAGCTAGAGAAAATGGTAAATCTGTATTTGCGTTACTATTTATCTTTATTAACTTTATACATCTTTTGAATTCAATAGTTGGATCTTCGTTTGTGCTTTTAATCAATGTTATTATGGATTCTGAAGATTCAGTTTTATCGAAATACCCAACGAAAGTGAAAATCGGTACTTATCGCGTGACATGCATGCTAAATGTTCTTCTCAAGATTAGAAAACCGATGACTCAGTTCGTTACAGGTAATCTCTTTTGACTGTTGAATCATATTTTCTGTTATTTAGAAAAGATATTTTTTTTTTTCAGGGATAACTCCATTGATAACTCATGAAGTTGGTTTTATGACGGAATGTGCTACTTTCGGTTCGAATATAAAGAAACCACAACAGGCAATGTTATTAGTTGAAAAAGATCCGAAAAGACCGTGGGCAAATAAAAAATTAATTAATGCAAATATTATTCTTGATAGTGTACCTGCTTATCCAAATGACACACAAAAATCTTTGAGACCTTATAGAGGATTACCGGTACCTATAATAGTTATCACACATTTATTCTATTGGAAAGATTAAATATTTGTATATTTTAACTCTATTTAGGTAAAAACTATTTTTACTGGTAAACTGCGTTACTCGGGTGGTCCTATTCATCCTGAAGCTTTATCTGTTAAACAAGCGAATACCGTAAATAAGCACCGTTTGTATTGGGCTGCTTATCTTCATATGTCACGATTATCACGTAAAAATATAATGAAAACATCGGTGGTGAAATTTTCTCATAATGCAGATAACGATGCTGAAATCATTTCTCGACTTACGCGAATTCCTAAACGATTTAAAGAATTACCACAGATATTTCCTTGCGAGAAGTTCTTTGATAAGAAACCTTCGATTTCTGAAATCAACGCTGAAGTGTTGATTCCGTTATCGCCGTTACAAATATATAATGTTTATGTTTATCCTACAACAATCGATTTTGGAATGGTAATTAAATTAATATGATTTTTATATAAATAAAATTGGTAAATGTGTCCTTCTTAGGTGGCATGGAAAACATTTAGCTATCAACAATTAATTGCTTGTAACAAAAATGAATTTTCGATAAAAATTCAATTTATAAGTCGTTTAAAAAATATTCGATTTCCTGAAGGGGATACAATAATTTTACAACCTGAAAAGACTATGACAAAGCTCGTTGAGTTTTATAGCGATCGAATGGGAAAATTTAATAATTTGATAAATTACAATATCAATGACAATCACCTTTTCGAACTGAACGTAATCGCAGAAATTGTACATAAGGATTTATCCATCAATAAGCGAGAAATTATAATCGGGAAAGATTATTTGGAAAATGAATCATATAGACCACAGTGGTCCATTATACAAATTAGAAACAAATTGGATGCTCCAACATGCTTCAAGTCTGTATTTAATTAATATAACTGAAAAAATGACAAAATAATGTTTACTTTTTAATAGAATTTTTTTTATATAGATGGAACATACGTAACTCTTCTAGTTTCTATATAGAGCCAAAATATGGTATTATACGAGGTAACAGTATTTTAAATACATATGTGTCGTACAATACTGATTTTTCAAAATCACCTTTTGCTGAGATGGTTATAAAATGCGAAAGCGGGACTTTTTCGACATTACAGTGCAATGTCGCATTATCCGTAAAGCCAAAAGTTGTATTCGTCAATAATCGTACAAATTTAGGGGATATATCTCTTAATTTACCATCCAGAGCGTACGGAATTTTATTTAATTCTGAATTCACAGAGGTTTTTTATGAGATTGATTCAGCATCTTTAATACGTGGATGCGAAATTGATCCACCGAATGGAATAATACCACCACGAGGGATTGCTATTCTCGAGGTTTCTTTTTAACTTTTTCCTTATATAAAAAATTATTTATATTATATTTAATAAAATATATTTTTATCAGGCATCTTTCAAGTTCGATGTATGTATCGATTTTACTGTTATAATATGCATTATCGTTCAAAAGCATATAAAATTACAGTGGAATGTTACAGGAAGCGTGCCATTTCCACAATTAAAATTTACACCATATTCCATAGAACAGCATCGTGTAATCGTAGATACATTTCAGAGTCATCTGATAACGGTCAATAATATCGGAACAACTAGGTCAAAATTGCAATTTCTTTTAGAAGAGTATCCTGAATTTAGCATTGTAATAATACCAAACAAAAAGACTAATATCGTAGGTATGTATCATTTTCTCGTACAAATTGTTTACTATTTTATCTAATTTTATATTTTCTTTGTAAACTAGTAGAAGAGGAGACGAGTGTAATAATTCCAGCAGGATCAAGTATGAGTTTTTATCTACATTTTCAACCGCTGGATCCGGCAAGTTATGTTTTTTATCTTCCAATTGTTATCAATGATTTACTTGGACCAGTATTGGAAACAGATTCGAAAACATTAAAATCACAGGAATATCTATTGTCACAAAAAGAATTTTATAAAAATATAAAAGGAATTACGTTTCTTAAATTACCCTTGAATCTACCTATTATTTCTATTAATTTCACGGTTGCTGGACGTGCTGTACTGTTCAATAAGTTCAAATTTAATTTTAATGTCGCCAGCGACAATGTGAGTCTTAAGGAATAATGTCGATAAAAATTCTTTAGCTTTACTTTTGGAATAATTTGTACAGGTAATAGATGAGCTTAGAATCGACAATCCTGATACGTTGAAAGAAGTTATAATAACTATAAAAACAGATAATTTCATAGAGGAAGACTGTCCGTTTTATATCCATTGGTCTTATGGTACCGTACCAATGATAACGTCCACGTCAATTGTATGTACGTTACTTCCAAGAGAAAAAACTGTTTTTTCTATCGGATTCAAGCCAAATTGTCGTGGAGCTTTTAAGCTCGAAGCCTTAGTTTTTATACGAAGGAATACAGAAGATATATTATTTAATACAATTCATTTTGATGGTATTAATGCAGAAGAATCAATGAAAGCCGACGTCTCTGAAATATACCTTTTACCTGTACCTTTTAATACTTGTATAGAGGAAAGATTTAAACTAAAAGCTCAATACTTTGAGCATACTTCGAACATTTCATGGAATATATTACCACCTGATAGATGTAGTGGCTATTTTAAAAATGATATGTTAACTATTCGCTTTCCAAATAATAATATTATTCCTACTACATCGTAAGTAATATTGTATTATATACATTTCTTTTTATATGATAAAATAATAATTAGTTACGATATTAAATTATTATTTTAATTTTAAGGTACACCGAATTAGATGTTATTGTCTCGTTTAAAAGCAATTCAACAGTATCATTTTGCACAAAGATTGAATTTCACGCTGAACGAAGCCTTGTTGTATGCTTCGTAACAGTTTATGCGGCAGCAGATAATAACTTGCTGACAACTCACGTTTATCTTACAACTACGTTCGATTATAATGACAAAATAATTTACGAAAAAGAAATAGCAATGCCTGTTACGAATTCAGTTATTGAATATAAAACAGAAGAAGATGATTACAATAATAAACAGAATTCTTTATACTTTCCAAGACAAGTATATTTTTAAATTGCATTATACATTATATTTCAACGATAAATTTTCATTAAATGTTCTTTTCTCTATTTGCATATATTAGGAAAAAAATTCTACTGTAAAATCACAAACCAGAATTTCGTATCAAGAATCATCCAATGTTGAAAAAAAATTATTGACTTCGAAATTTACATCGAAATTTAATACGGAAAAAATTGAGGAAGATGAAATTGATGATAACGAATATATCCAGGAAGAAAAGGTATTTTTAAAGCAAACTCAAAGTCTGGAAGATTTGTCTACTTCTTCTATCGAAATATCTGTTGAGGATAATAACGTTTCTAGCAAAATTATGTATCCTTATTTTCCAGAGAATAATGGAATTGTGAAGTAATAGCATAAATATTATTTTAGTTTTATATTATATTATATATACACGTATTTGTAGCATAAATTTTCTTTTGCAGTGATTATGAACAACATATGCATGGTATACTACTATGCGTCGAGCAATGGTTATATACAAATATTTTTAAATATAGTTTCTACGCAAATATTTCAAATGGTATCACAGCTATTTTCTCGATTGTCAATCAAGAAGAAACGAAAAGTAGTAATAATAAAAAAAAGAATCGATCATTTGGTAAATCTTTCGTCGATGTATTAGAATTATTAATAGGATCAAAAGTTTATAATTATGTTGAGAAATTGTAAGCAATTTGTTTCATAAATCAATGTTCTTTCATTATTATCATATGTTAAATATAGTCAAAAAGAATATCATTTCAATGTTATTAGGTCATCATTGCCTCTGGATGATATTTTACGAATTGATGTTATCCTTCGACAATATGAAAGAATACTCGATTTTTTACTCGAACAAGGAGCATGTTTGGCTCATGTATCAGCATACTTTCTTTTGAATTACAATGATTATATTACTTTCATTGATTCCATACAATTTTCTGTAAGTTCGTGCTAACGATTTAACTACAAAATATCTAATAAAGTATATTTCACAGTTACAAAGAAAGAAAATAGAATCTTATCAATTTACAAAATTATCTAAGTCATTATTCGAATCAAGAAGCAAACAATGTTGGCTGGATTTAATTTTGCAAACATATAAATGTTTTAAATTAAGTCGTATAAATGAGAATGAATTAAGAACAAAATTAACAGTATGCTCAGAAGAATTTTCAAAGCAATTTACAAATTATCGAGAGTTCGTGTCAACGACTGAAAGGTTTGAAGAGAATTCGTTTTAAATGTAGTTTTTATAAATAAATTATTTACTTTAATTATCACTTTTTTCCAGTATTCAAAGAATGATAGATTTTCATGATAAATCCGTCGAAAATGTTATCAATCTTATGCACGAACGTATAAAAGAAAGTAGTGATCGTTCGAACGAAGAAGTATTATTGTTATCTTGGTTGTATCATCATTATGAAGAGCAAAGAACTCAAGATTGGTTAACCAATAAAAAAATAACATTAACTTCATCAAAGCAAAATAATATAGCACATGAAAAGAATATCAATAATTTCGATTTCATTTTGTCAGACGGTCTCATATTAATCGCAGTTACTGGTGCTTATTGTCCTTTTCTAATTGACGAGTATTTTTCAAATTTATATATTAATCCCAAAAGTATCGAAGAGGTAAATTATATAACTTGTACTAAAAATAAGTTTCTTATATGATGATTATTAATACATCTGTATGTATAAAATTGAAGGCATTACACAATGCAATTTGTTTGGTAACCAGCTGGACAAAAATTAGACTTGGTTTTATGATAACACCTTCACAAATCGTTCATCCTAACAGTGTGCAAATGTTGATGCTAGTTGTCCATTTGTTTGAAACTTTACCTTCCTACTTACCGAGATTAAAGGTTTGTTATTTAAACATTAAAATTGTTTTCTATCGAAGATAATAACATAACATATGTTTTTTTTACTAATAAAGATAAGATTTAATTGTCCTTTAACGAAAACTGTCATTAAACAAGTAACTTTTACAAATGTAACGGATAATCCAGTCGAATATTTGTTAGTTTTTATTGGCAACGACAATGGTTTTTTCTCGTTAGTACAAACTCAATCGCACATTCGTATTAATGCTCACGACGGCGTACAAGTGAAAATATGCTTTCATGCAAAAAAGATAAGAAAAACAAAAGGTACATAAATAAGGATACTTATACATAACATTATGTTTACATAATCATATATTTTGTAGCGTATTTACTTCTATGCGGTGCTGCATATGGCCCACAATTTGGTATTAATCAAACTTATATATTGGAAGGTAACATTAACAACTTAGAAGTATCGCAAAAACACATCATACGCAGTAAACTTTATCAAATCTTGAATACCATTTTAATCATTAAAATACCATATAAAAATGCAGCAGATTACGAAATATGGATGACGGAAGAGCAACCGAATAATACATGTAATATATACATCATGTCAAAATATCCGTCTGAAACTAAATACAAGTATTTTTATCTAGCAAATTTAAAAATGACAAAATGGTCAGAATTACGAACAAGAAAAGTACTTAGAAGATTATTTTTGAACCAAAAGATTATCACAGTTGATGAAGATGTAACGGAGGTTAATTTAGGAATCACCGTTGCATGTGTAACACCTACTACTAGAAAATGTTGGCTCATTTGTCTATCTGAAACGGGCGATTTCATTATTCAAGTATTAAATTCTTATTAAAAAATTTATAAATTATGTGCATATAATTAACATTTATCAATATAATAATATAGATAATTTCACGTTGTCAACCAACTGTAATCGATCATATTGTGGTACAGTATAATAAAGAATACAAAGAGTGTATTTGCACTGATGACCGAGGATCGAATGCGGATTGTCCATGTAACATTACAGTTCTTATACCATCTCGGAATAATAAACTTTGGGACTGTATAGCCCATATGTTCCAGAAAACATTAAATGTCAAAGAACGGGCGTTCTGGTCTCGATATTTAGGTAACACTAAGTTGTCTTCTTTTTTTTTTTCATTTTCATTCAATGAAAATACCTATTTTATGAAGTTACATGACGTATCAATTATTAGACACATATATTGGATTAAGACTAATACACTGGTTCATGGGTCATAACACTGAGACCGCGAATTTAGAATTCACGCATATATTTAAAGCAAAAGTTATGTACTCTGTTTCTGCATCAAAAGAAAGTGATCTTCTCACAGTACCAGAGACTTTATTTATCATAAATGGTAAGTATATTTGCTTAATTGTAAGTGTCACCCTTCTTGCTGTTTGTTTAAAATTTTTTTTGTTCGTTTATATAATATCTGAATTATGCTAAAGGATTGATTTTTTAAATATTACTATGTACGCAGACGTGAGATTAGCAAATCAGTACGTTCCAATGATTGTTCATCTTTTACCGACTGATTTACGAGTATATGAGACAACGTTATCTTTGACTTCTGAAGATGGTAAAGAATTACGGCTTTATGAAGTCAGTTTTTTGCATGTCGATGAGTGAGTACAATTTTTAAATACAATTAATACTTAGTTATTGATTATACAATACATCTTACGAACGCAAGGAGATAGGAATAAATTAACAACAGTACGTTTTTTTAACGTACATGGATGTTTTAATGTACTTTCGTTTGTTCGCATAAAATTACTGGTACACATGTACATTATTTTTTTTTTCTTTTTTAAATATGTAAGATATAAATAAATTTATTATGATATAATAAACAAGAAATATCGTCACACTGAAAATTTCATAAAAGAAAATTCAAGTCTTAAAAAATCGTTCAATTCCAGAGAGCTTTGAGGTATAATATTATTTGCGAACAAACATTAGCCCTTTCACATGGATGTAGATAGGGCGCGCAATAATGATGCTCTAGGACAAGTTAACGTTATGTGAACATCATAGATATTTTCTTTAAAATTTTATCAACGGAATATGTGCTCGACGTCTTATTATTTAAATTTTTTGAGTTTTTCTATATTTTTTTTTTTCTTTCCTTATGTAATGTATTACTAAATTTTTGCGCAAAGATATACGCAATATTATCATTAACTTATCATTTGCTGAATGAATATACTTTCGATTAATTATAATCGGCAGAATGTTTAATAGTAACAAGTAACCACCATCGGTATAAAATATCTTTTTGTTTCCGCACGTAAATATTTCGCGCAATGTCTTTCGAATCAAAATCAAATAAGACAAAATAATAAAATACTTATGGACATGAATGCCGAACTATATGATTATTTTATAAGATAAACTGGCAGTAAAAGATATTTATAACAATTTGACGAACCTATAAATGTTCGTAATATCGTTTACAACGCAATTATTATCGAAAAATCAAAATCATTATTCAATATTCGTTAAGTTCCTACATCTTTGTTATTAATAAACACAATCGATTAGAAAACATCGTATACATCGTTGAAGGTATACGCATAAAAATGATACTTAAAAGAATTTAACATACATTTTTAATCAACACGTTATAAATAAATGCCCAAGTCAAAATATTAGATTCTATAGATTACAGGGGAAAAAAAAAGAAAAAAAAAAAAGGCACGTGCAACAAATCAAGGATAGTTTTGAATTAAAATATTACTTGGCATTTATTTGAAACGCATAATGAATTCTATGTTTACTTTTAACTGGCTTTCAATGAAACTTATAAATTATAATCACGATTTATAGGAGTGGATCAAAGTAGGAAGTCAAGAAAAATAGGAACTACAACTTCCCAATATAGAATATACAAATGTTAGAAGATTATCGCACATATGTTACGGGCTTATTTTTACAAGTCTATTAACATATTAACCTACAAGTGCGAGCTTCAATGTCTGCCAGCTAAAATAAATTTCTTGTGTCTCAAGAAATATGCGTATTTGAAAATAAGAATTGTGTAAGTAAATTATCGTAACATAATTAATAAATTATCTTATAGTATAGCGTCAAAGAATTTTTAGAAGCAATCAATATATGCATATAAAATCTATTCCCTCCTCCCTCAATACATGGATATTTGGATAATTGCGTTTGATATTGAGTCTAATACGCAGATGAATTTAAGCTATATATTTCTTTCATCATCCATCAGTATTTGACCATAACTTGAAAGGTTTCTGAAGGTATGCAATACATGCCTTTTTTGTTTATTGTATGAAAGAAATTACTATGATGCTTTCATACTTCATCGCGGTTATGTAATTTATGCTACATTTTGACCGCGAAAGATACGTACTGCTTTATTCGATTATGGTCTTGTATGTCGATAATGTTATCTGCACTATTTTTGTTTAAATTACATTTATAACTAATAAGCAGTACATATGTCAAACCTTTCGCTTACGTAATTTAGCTTTCGCTTCTTTTAGAAGAAGATCAAATGTGTTATCTTCGTTATCTTGTGATAGGCTACTGCCATTAAGTGAATTACTAGCTAAGCCATCTGTAAAAACAAGAAAATATTTGTATTAGTGATACTAATTATACAGTCACATGTCGATTGTAATATTTTTATATGTTTTTGCACTTTCATACCAAGATCTGCATATTTTACTTTGCAAAATGCTCTACGACCTCCAAAGCACAACTCATATCTAGGCAAAGTTGGATCATCATTTCCATGTTCTATAGCTTCGTATGCATCATTTTTATATGCGAATATTACGAAACCATAGTTATCTCTGTAAATCATCATTTAATTGTATTATAATATAATTATTTTTATTTTTATTTTTATTTTTATTTTAAAAAGTAAAATATTTTATACCCGTGTTCACGGAAATGTACACTTGTGTCTACAATTGGACCAAAGGCTTCAAATCTTCTACGTAGATCAGCTTTAGTAATTCCTTCATCTAAACATCCAACATAGACTATTCTCCTTTCTTGAAGTTGTCTTTGCTTTTCTCTGTCATACCAATTATCGTATGGTCTACGATAAGAATTCGGTGGTGATCTAGCAATAATAAAATACAATAAATGTCATACACATTTAATTAGGGTTTCTTTATAGGTTGATAAATTAGACTGTCATAAGGTAACTATGTATAGTTAAAGAAATTTGCTCTGATAGAATACGAGAATCTATTACGAAATTAATTAATGCGTTTAGAATAAAGATTTTTATTCTAACTGGATTAGATAAACTCATCACAAATGCAATTTCATTGGTCCAAAAAACCACAACAATATGAAAATTGATTGGAAATAAATTTACCTCCTCCAGTCTCTGTAGTTGCGATAATTATCTGTAGAACGTCGTCTGTGCCTATCGTAACTTCTTTTGCGTTCGCGACTACCCCTTCTTCGGCGACTCGACCATTTCTTCTTTCCGAAATTTGAACGAGAGGAAGACCTACAATCACGCGATATTTTCGATTCTTTAACGAATTTTACACGAATCTAGTCAGCCTTTATTATTACTGTACAAACAAATTTTTCCATGTTCCTAACATGTTATTGTTTTACTTTCAGCAAAAAAATCTACTATTTTCAACAGAAAAAGACTTTCAATCGATTCTCTAGTCATACATTTTTTTTATTTGTCATTAATTTTTATGTACCTTGAACAACTAGAATATCGGGAGGAAGACCTTGTTCTTGAGCGTGTCCTTGATCTTGATGATCTAGAACGCGAACATGAATATCGCGATCTAGATCTCGAAGTGGATCTCGTATCTGACCGAGAATGAGATGTCCAACTCGTGCTGGAACTAACTGAACTGCGACGGTGACTTATTCTTCGACGACGAGTATTACTGCGCCTACAAGATCTGCTTCTGCTTCTATTTCTGCTTCGACTTCTGTTTTTGTTTCTATTTGTACTTCTACTTCTACTTTTGCTTCTACTTCTACTCCTAGTGTAAGATCTGCTTTTGCTTTTGCTCCTTGTTCTCGATCGACTTGAACTGGTAGTAATCCTGCGTTTTTTATAAGTCCGCTCCTCCTTTTTGTCCCTTATGCGTTTGTTTCTGTAAATCATCAAATTCTTCTTAGTTTAATAATAAAAATGAATATTACTTAATTGCAATCTCTTTTTCATCTATTTTCCTAAATGTTAGTTATTGAACATTGAAATGTAAGCAGCAACTATTTGATTGAAATATATATTTTGTATGTGATATTCTCACCTCTGTTCTTCATTTCTCTCATCAATATCCACTAAAGATTTCGTAGGAAATTCAAACACTGTTTCGTATGTTTGTATTCCCATTTCATTAGTTGGCGGTTTCCGTTTCACTTTTTCTTCGTCTAGATCCGCTTTTGGTTTCAAAACTGAAATAATTTCTCTTTCACACCAACTAAGATTTCCAGAGTTATCTTTGATTGGTTCGGTTGTAGTGGAAGCATGATGAACATATAATAATGCCATTGGTTGAATGGGTGAATTTGTTCTGCTACTATCACTACGATTTTGCTCTCTTCTGCTTCTGTATTCAGCTAAATTTAATTTTCTACGAGGAGGCTTTTTCGTTTCTTCTTTCGAAGACTCTTGAGTATTTTGAATTATGATATTTTGTATCTCGTCATTTGAGCTATTAGTAGTAGTTACTATACTCTCATTAGGATTAGTGGTAAGAATTGGCTGTACTGTATTTGGTGGTTTTTTTAATACAGAAATCATTTGCTTGTTAGGTTGTACTGATCTTACATTATTTAATGCATCTTTTCTTAACTGTAGAATGCTTGTAGCCAAAGCCGAACGTATTTTCATTTCATAAACAGGTGTTGGCTTATTTAAGGACGCATTCTGAGCTTTTGGTATATTTTCTAACATTAAGTTTCTCGAAGAATGTTTTGTATTTTTTTGTTCCTGTAATTGAGTATCTTTGGGACACTCTTTTGTCTGCTTACTTATTTGTTTTTTAACTTCATTCATACGATTATTCTTGCATGATGAAAGTTCTTCACTATTGTCACTTATTTCTTCGATTTCTAAACCACTGTCTTTTTTTATATTCCTATCAACGCGACTTTCTTCACTCTTTGCAAGATTTTTAGATTGAGTAACTATTGTTCGGTTTGTAACTGTAGCATGGTAATCATGTTGAGATTTATTGTCTTTGCTTACAATTTTTTCACTATCACTAGAATGTTTTTCATATTCACTATTACTGTTCAAACTGTTAATAGTGGAACTGGAACTGCTACAATAATCATGATCCAACTGGACTAATCCACCATCAATTGTTCTGGTATTAGCATTATTAGTGACCTAATACAATAACTTCTAATTAGTGAATATCCTTATTAGGTATTTCAAAATTCACATTTAACAGAAGAATTATACATTTTATACAAATCGATTGAATTAGTAAATATTAATATTTCAAGAATTTAATTATTAAGATAATTAACATATCTGCAATTGTACAATAAAAAAAATATCTGTTCATAATTTGTTTGTAATTACATTTAAAAGTTTTTTATTATCCATAATCTATATTTCCACAGATTAAACTTAATGCAGATATGTAAATATAATCTTAAATCAATTAAAAGTATTTACAAATTTCAGTCAGAAACGTAAGATTAATCTACTGTTAAAAGGTGGAATTTTCAAAATAACCTGAATTCATTATACGATTTTTGTTTAGAACTGTAACTTCATGCTTAACTTACTATTTTCAAAAGCTTATTTCGCGTTAATGTAGCAGCAGCATCTTGCATTCGTGTGCCATTACTACGAATTCCCCCTTGAGTACTTGGTATTGCAGGAATTACAGAAATTACTCTCTTACGTCCTGACGCCTAATATAAAATATAATCTCAATGAGATATACTAGTTTGATTTTATATAGAAAAGAATGGAAGTTATTATTCTTAGCAATTACCTTTATCCTATCAATCACTTCTTTAGGCAGTGAATCGCGGATATTTTTATGTAAATTCGAAGATTGTTTAGTTGATTTCTTTGGGAGGACAGATAAAGTTGGCTTTGTGGACGGTTGTATTTTACTTGATTGTATGTACACACTCTGATTTGATTCTGTTGAAACTTTATCACGACACAATGTCTTCATAGCAGAATTTTCAGATGCTTCAAATTGTTCTAGTAAACTTTTAACATCTCCAGCTTCTAACACTATAAATTAAATATTACACACGTTTTCATAAATATTATATTTAATATCTATTAATTATTATAATTATAGATTATATTACCTGGCACTTCATCGGACACTGTTTCAATATCAACGCAATCTTCAGTTTCTGCTTCTTGACTTACTTGTATTGGAATTTGCACTTTTGAATTCTTTTTTCTTTTTCTCTGTTTTGTGGGAATTTTTTTGGCATCATTGCGTGTTTTTTTTGTTATTTTACTTTGAGTTGAAGTAGTATTATTTTCATTTGTAGATTTTTTCTTTTTTATATTTAATTCCTTTTTAGAATTTTTATTATTTTTATTTTGTGTACAATTTGACTTATAATCAGCAACTCCTGTATTGGTATAAATTATACAATATAATAACGTTTAAGTGAAAGATCATTAATTTTTAATGTAATCGTGTCAACAACACATAAAAAGATAACTGCAAACATACCTTCATCCTTGTTTTCCTCTTTAACATTAGATATATGTTCAATAGTTTCAATATTTCTTTCTTCTATAACTTCATTTTCTGTGACATATGAAGTTGAATTTTCAAAACAAAAATTCTTTTTATCTGATGCTGTCATATTTAATCCTATAATTTCCATGTATTCTTCCATATCAGATGCCTAAAATAATCTTCTTCTAATAAACTTATATACAAAAAATTCAATAATATATTCAATAATATATAGTCGGATAATGCTTCTAATTAGTACGATTAAAATATAATTCGTTAATATATCAGTTAATTTGTTCAAAACGATTCCCAACAAAACACTTGCCTGCAAATATCCAATATGTTCCTGCCAATCAGTAAGAACTTTTGCAAAATCTTCTTTAATATCCATTTTATTTACAACAGAATTAACATCTGATACTGATAAATCTACTATATTGGCATCATCCCTATAAAAATATCATTTAGAATATTGATTCTTTTTTTAAAATAATCTTGTTAATAATTAGTGCAGATTTCATTATAACTCACTCTTCTTCATTTCCCCATATAATATCAGAATTGGCAGCATCAAGATGTGTTTCCATATATTCAAAATCATTTTCTACTATATGCATTAACAAGTCATGAGGATTTTCCATTAAATTATGCTGCAATACAATAATTATGCTATGATGTACAAATCAACGTTATAAATAAAGAAATAGAACATATGAAAAATATTAACATATGTAAACGTCATATTGAATTAAGATTTAAAGTTTTTGCATGCATTTTATTTTTTACAAAAATATTTCTTTGAAGAACAATGCATCTTACAATTTCTTCAAATTTAAATGACACGTTTTATTAATATAAATAAAGGAAAACATTAATAGAAACAATGGAAAAATAACAATAATTACCTCGTCCAAAGGTAAGGAAAAATCTGAGAAATGTTCCTCATCGTGAAAATTCAAAAATCCCGTTTCCATGACACGTTCCGGAATCCGTTTTATTACTATTGCGCAATCACAATCTGAAAGATCAAACACAAAATATTGACAAGAGTATTTGACACAACATTGGAGAAAGGCCGTGCGCTCTATTATTGCTGACCACGCGCTCACTTTAAGGTTATGTCACGATTTCGATGCAACGCGCCACACGAGTGATATGAACACGGCCACTTAAAAATCACTGTAAACACTCGAGATATACTCAACGAAAAATAAGCGTCACGTATATGAATTTATCGAAGAACACGTTGATTTGATAATCATTTTCGCGCTAGAAATGATAGAATCACGACAAATCCCGAACGTCGATGAGACACGCGGTACCGTTACCCTTCCGGCAAAATCCGCGTGTAATCGTGCATCTCCGCACACGTTTCGCGAGGCTATTGACATGGAACTAACGAGGGAAAAGAACCTTACTGTTAATGTAGGGGAAGTAACATCAAATCAACATCGAGAGAATTCTGCACATTTGTGGTAAAATTGTAGATGCAACGTATATGAAAGCAAACATCCGTATGTCGAAAGTGGTCGCGTTGCTTTAAAATTCACTCTCACCGCTTTCTTAACGGAGGGAATACATGGAGGCGTTCATCTAGTATTACACGTCTAGATGTATGTATATGTGTGTGGGTGTTTGCACTACACACAGTAGAAAAAGAGAATTCACAAAAACATGCATATAGTTGATGAGAGATAGAGAGAGAGACACACACACACACACACACATACACATACACGACAAGCAAACAAAATTGTGCGCGTACAATCAGTAAGACGCCACGCCTCCACGAACCGAAGCTGAACGGTTGGAACCCGAAGTGACCACTCGACCGTCGTATTTTTTGAACGTAAGAAGGACAGACAAAGATAAGAAATATCCTGTTTGCGAAGAAAGAAATGGCGGACGATCCTAATACTCGGAAATGAGATGTTATATTTATTCTACAGAAAAGTATCGCGAATCGGCAAATGCGGCATGTGCCAGAGTACACGAGGAGCGCCGTCTGCCAACACGACCTGCCGCCCGTTGAGCACCTACATATTTAGCCTGGAATCCTCGGTATAAATAACACGTGTTCACGTAACGACCCGTTTAACGCACAACGCATTGATGAACATGTAGAATTTGTCGAAAAGCTTCGAGATTACTTACGCTCGAATGTATACACCTATACAATATACGACCATTCACTGTCTGTACACTGTCACATGTGATCGTTTAATCACGTTCTCAACACGACGCACCGCTTTTTCCCCTCTTGAAGTCTATCGTCTTGCGCACGAACGTCCGAACGCAACGCGACGCATACAATTCACTACTATTCGCATCGCATGTATATATAACCTGCAGCCTATCTTCCCCTTTTCCCCCTCCCCGGTTACACTTTCCCTCTCTTTCTCCGTTTCTTTGTATGAGTGCGCCATCGTACCGCTCCTCTACTGCGCATGCGTACCTATCTTCGCGCCTCCAACGATGGTTAGAATTCTTTAGCAAATTTATTTTCCATTTTCTATTTCTTTGTTGGCGTTGATTCGAATTACAGATACAATTATTATAATTTCTACATTTTTCAATATCAAATCGTTGATTTATTTTATTTTATCAGTAGATAAATAGTACGTAGAAGATTGTATAAGAAAATAGCAGGTGATACATTCTAAGTTTAACTTAAGAAAACGCACGTTTCAATTATTCTCTCTCTCTCTCTCTCTCTCTCTATATATATATATATATATATATATATATATATATATATATGTATATATTTTCTCTTTTTGTTGCACATACGTAGATCGTTATCTTTACATCGATAACCTTTGTTTTTACGCGCGTAAAATAAGGTTAATTATTCGAATCGTCAATTCATTACTTTTTTTTTTTTTAATTGGAATTTGAATAATTCTTTCAGAAATAATATTAACAAACAAGAAAGTAATGAATCATGACGATATCCTAAAGAACTTTATCGAAACTTCTCTTTTACTCAGAAAACTTGTGTTTTTCGAAAACAATTTTGTTGTTTACTTAGAAAAAAATAATTTTAGTTTGATGATCTCATTTGTAGTTATCTGTTGCATTTTATTTTTTTCAATACAGTTGTTTACCGTAACCAAAGAGGGTTGGTTTCTACGGTAACTATATGTCAATCAAAAACAATGTGGTTAAGAGCATGAGTCACTTTCTCATTGCCATCATTATCATTCATTTTTCATCGGATAACCGAAGCAAACAAAGTGACAATAGGTATTTCGAAAATGTAAACCAAATATTATGTATCTAATATATTTTTAATAGACCGTCATAAAGAAAAAACTTGGCTCTAAATGGCATCACATCGTAATCTATATTTGATCACAAGTTGAACATTCAACGTTATGTCCTGTTGCGAGGGAGTCGATAATATCGAACGTTCTCCTGGCACTGGTTGTTGTGGTAAATATTTAAATTAATTAAAAAAATAAAAACAATCGTTATTTTTGTATAAATATATAAATGAAATCTATTGTTTTAATATTAGGAACGAAGTGTACGGTCGGATCAAGTGGATGTTCCACTTTAGAATCTCGTATTCGTTCTTGCCATTGTCAAAATAACGTCGGTTGTTTGGATCGTAATGATTGTGGCGGATTTCGTCCTAGTGGTACTGCAGCTACAGGCGCATGTCCAGGACCGTGTCAATGCTTAGAGGAGGAAATCTGGAATAGTAACGTTCCACCTAAGCCGAATTGCGAGTGGTTAAGCAACTTCTCTGAGCTCCGACGGCAGTGGAGCAATCATGCTCGTCAACAGAACTGCAAGTGTTGCAACTGTCGATCATGGTAGGTAATCCTGTGTGAAAACAAAGAGGTAATTCATTTCGCAATTAATTTTTGAAGCAAATGGAGAAAATTGTTTCGTCGGCACGTTAATTATATATATGATAGATAAAGGATGTTGAACGGTAAGGATCGAATTAAAGATTATCTGCTATTTTCTTCATTATTTTTTATTCGTAATTTCATTATATATTTCGTTCGATTCGATTCGCAGTAGAACTGTCGCCCCCTGTCGACCGTGCTTACCGACAACGCTTTGCACTTCCGACTTCGTCGTACCTTCATCGGACTGTCAGGTATACCGAGGTAGAAGCACGTCGAATGGACCAAATTCCTTTCACTAAAGCGAGTCAAGACAAACTTACTTCGCAGCAACGATGAAAATAGGGTGAAAATGAGAAAGTATCAAGTAGAAGTACAAAATGTGTGGTAATTCAGGAAATGAGGTAAAACAGGATTGTTCTTATTAGGGAAAATTATCCATCGTTGCTTCGAAGTTCGAGCGAGTTGCTCGTACATATCCTATGTAGATAGAGTTAAATAAGTAGGAAATCACGAAACATCTCTTTCTCACTATCGTTAGGATTATTGCGAGGATCATCGTTTAGCCGGTGGTGCAAACGATAAAAGAGATTTAAGTCCAGTGGAATCAACATCCTCGAGGGAGTCTCGTAATGTTCGAAGAGAAGCCGGGGGTGGTTGTCCGCCACCAGGATGTGGTCGATCCTGCCAAACGGCACGCTGTCGATCACCTAGTACGGATCGTTCCTCTTCGTGCTCTTGGTGTCCTACGTCGGTACAGCGCCCTTCTTCTCCATGTAAACCATCGAATCTTTGTCAACCCTGTGCTCCTTCACCAAAGTCCATCTTAAAAAAGCGAAGCTGTTGTCAGTGCGCAACCGGTTATTGCATGTGTCAACCGATGCCACGGAACTGTAATTGTCCTCCTCCGATCCAAATTGATGCTCGAGCAGAACGAGATTGCACTTGCGACTGTCCTTCCTCTCCGGAATGTGCATGTCCACCGAGCGAACGAAGATTTCCTAGAACAATAGTGAAATGTCCCAACGCCAGATTATGTTGTCCATTGCCGCGATTACCGCCCGGTTCAAAGTGTCACTGCGATCGCTGTCAGCCCTGTTTACCGGCACCTTGTGATCCCTGTACTTCCAGCATCTGTCAGAATGTCATTCCAAAAGCGAATCCCTGTTGTCCAAGTTCACCGTGTCCACCGCGTTCTCCTTGCCGTCCTAAATCTCCTGATCTTCAACCTTGCCGCTTGCCGTCACCTTGTCGTAAATCAACGCAACGATATTGTCTCGGAAGGAATTCTTGTCGTGATGATACTTACAATGCATGTCCACGTGTTGCGAATGATAGACGATCGTCGGGAACCTGCGGAGGAACAGGTCAGTCTTCGACGATTCGTCGTAGACGGGCAGGCGGTGATAAGCGTGAAGAAATAATTGCAACGAAATTCAAGGACGAGTCAATAAGCACAAACGATCACGAGGGTGAACCGCGAAATCCTTTCTTATCGGGATACTGTGAGAAAGCCGACGATAGAGAATGCGAACGCGAGGGTGGGGGTTGTTCGTACGAACTGGATTTGCTTGATTGTCGTCGACATATCGACAGGTCTGACGAAATTCGATCGGACAATGCTTTCAATCATACTTCCAGCTTGAATACAGTTAGTTGCTCTGCTTATCAACGTCGCGATGAATCCGTTCAAGTGAGATTCGATATTGATTGCGATTATTCTCGTGAATTAGCTTCAATCGATGATTCATCTTGTCATCGTCGCCATCATCGTGATCCAAATAGTACGTGCAATTCTTCTTGCACAAAATCTTTTCAGGATTGTTTACAATGTTGTTGCGGTCGGGATGAAATCGGATGCGATCTTTACTGCGATTATTGTTGTTCTTTTAAGGATGAACCACGATGTCGTTGCGCACCCGATGGGAATGGCTGCGATAAAACGTGCAATTATTGTTGTGCGTTTAATGATTCCGACATAATTATTGTCGATAACATTTCGACCATGAAAGACGAGCGAAAGGATGTTTCAAACGTTATCTCGAACGGTGATGATTAATGATGATAATCGATGAATAGAAGAAAATAATGAGGGTGCAATATAGAAACCGCCTAATGTCGCTTCGTGAATATTGTTATTGTTGCACGTATACGCGTAAATATGTTTTTATCCATTTGCGGACAATATTGATTATCCGATATTTTTTTGTACATGAAGTTTATTTATTTAGATATTTTTGACAAAAATTATTTTATTACACATATAAACGTATATCTCTAACGAGACTGTACATGCATATAAACACTGTCCGTTAATGGATTAAAGAACGTGCAAGGAATGAACTATGCATCAATTCAAAAAAAGTTGAAATTAAAGTTTATCACCGAAGAAAGTTGGATTCGATTTTAATTCGACTAATCTTTCCTATAATCATAATTCCGATGCATTGCATTTAAAAGACGTGCAGACTCGTCCTTGCACGCGCTCGAGTGAGATAGACATTTACTTGTATCCTTGTCTGTGTCTCACCAAAGGGCCAATGTGACACGTGGTGTGGTGGGTCCGGTAGGTGGAGATAACACGACGATGATAACATGGAGCACAAGCGCACAGACCTGTCGGTGCAATTGGAAGAAGAGAGACGTGTCCTGCAAGGACATCTTCTCTTACATCGGAGCCATCGGTCATTCTGCTCTTTCACCCGGCCCTCTTACCCTTCTATCCTTCGTCCTACTAATCTTCCTTGCCGTTACCTGGTCCTCCGGATTAACCCTTTATCATCGTTATTTTTTCCCGAAAAAATTATGTATAAAATATTTCGGTCGATGATTAAACGATACTTCGAAACACAATTAAACGTTGTCCTTTTTATAATGATTTTTGTATACTTAATCTCTTTTTTTCTAATGATATCTTTTCTGTAGAAGACAAAAATGATCGATCTTTTCTTTCGCGTCTTTTTCATGAATTTAATTTTACAAGCAATAATATTATCGTCATCATAAAAAATATACAATTTTGACAGATGTAAGAGGATTTCCCAAAAGCGAAACAATTCGCTTTCTTTGGTCAAAATATCTAACGTGTTGCTTTCTTACGTTATTCTTATTCCATATTAGCACGTAATCAATTCTATTTCGATCGAGAGCATCTATTTCTTATATGATATATAATATAAGATATTATTTATCATATAAATTAAGATATATTGCCATACAAACACGTCAGGGAAAAGAGTGTCGTGAAAACGTGAAACAATGTTATGGAATGCGGATAATCGTAGGAATGTGAATGTTACAAAGAGAAACTTGGGTTGAAAAATATCTCGAAAAACAACTTGAAAAATAACTCGAAAAACAACTCGGAAAACAACTTTCAAGAAAATATATAGTCATAATTGAAAAAATAATATACAACTTTCGAATATTAGTTTTCGTAAGCCATTTTTTTGCTTTTATTGAACTTTCTAAATCCTATAGTAATCGTAAGACCTTAATTTTTCGTAATATTTCTTAATATATTTGTTGATATTACTTTCGCTTGGACAACAATAGAACACTTACACATTAAAATAACAGTTTATTACTTAGAAATTATTCCTTTATTAAAGTTTATATAGGTACATTGTATAAATATCAATACAATAAATCATTTGTATTGAGATTTCTTTTTAAACAACAGCTGCTGGGTCATGCCAGGTATATCCCAATATACCTTTGTAAAATGCTTTGTAAATCATAAATGTCCGGCAATTTTCTAAACTTCGATGATTAAGAATTAAATTATTTATCACCCAGGTACTTTTCTATTGTTTCCTTGCAACAACTTGATCGATACACAGGGTATACTGTAATTAGAAGACAAAGTGCCAGTTTTGGAATAATGGATTAATTGTAAACGTCACAAGAACGATTCTAGTATATCTTCAAGCAAGCTATTATTCCTGACATAGAAATTTCGATTATGGACAATGACAAGGAATATTGGAATAATAATTCAAATTCCGATGTTGTAGTTTCTATTAAAATAAGAAGATTCGTACATTATTAATTTTTATTTTAATGTATGATTAAAATTCTATAAAAGAAAATAATGTCAGAGGTTAAAAATATTTAAAGATTCGTATCGTTTGACACAATTATTTTGTCATTTAATTGCGTCAACTGCGAGAGGAACTTCGCGCCTCCCTCTACTTTCATCTTAACGAGGTGACGCGCTATCATGATCATGCATCAGTCGTCGAAATGACGCGCAACGGAGCGTTTCCATTGTCATCTTCGTCTTCTTTCTTTTGTTTCTTGTTACTCCTTGCGACGTTACCTTCGCATCAAGAAGTTTGCGCTTCGGTTACTTTCGACTTAAGTCCTTTACTATTTGGAGCGTTGGTGAAAGATTCAAAGTCGCACGAATTGAAAGATACAAAATTACCGGGTTGCATAGAGTGCGGGGAGTACAGGTATCTATGTAATATATGTATGCATACGTAGGTATATTTTTGAAAATATTAAACGATATATTTGATGTTAAAATCGTATAAAAGTATCCGCATATTGTTACTTTGCAGCAGTATTAGCGTTAATTAAATTATTATAAGAATTAAAATAAGAAGTTAAATTTCACAAATATCGAATTTGTATTTATTTATCTTTGATATTAAATATTTGTGATCCTGTTCTTCTGCATGATTCTTTTTTCTTTTTCTTTTTCTTTCTTTTTTTTTTTTTTGATGATGATGAAGTATACAAGAATATCGTTAAAAAATAAATAATTCGAATTAGTCTGACAGTGTCATAGTAAAAAAAGGATTTTTTCTATAGCGTATTTATATGCACATATAGATGCCCGGAAAATTCGTCAAAGTGTCTCTTGGGCTCCGTATCGGATCCTTGCGGATGCTGCAAAGCTGGTATATGCGCTCGTCTTGGCGGAGAGCCCTGTTGGAATTCGAGTATCCCGGAACTTAACGCTAACAGCCGTAAGGATGGCCTCTGTGCGAGGAATTATTTTTGCCAATTACGTTCCGATCTTCAGGAAGAGGTATAGCTTTCATTTGCATCGCCTGTTTCTCATAATTTCTTTGATAATTTGTACGATAATTATACGATGCGATTATAATTTTGTAATTTTCTTGAAATCTAAAGCCGGAAAACTATCACGATATTGCACAATAAACCTGCGATATTAATGCAAGTTGTCTACCTACGTTAACGTTAATTCAACGAACTTATCTGATCCATTCTCGCGAGTGAAAGTAATCTCGTCTTGTTGCGTTTCGTGGGCGTCGAATGTAGTATCACGTGCAATCAAATAATCAAGCAGATCGGATATAATTCGATATAATATAAGAGATCTCGCGCAATCAAATAATTAAGTAGATTGAATACAATGAGAGAGAAAAGCTTTTGTTAGTTTCTTATCGTATGGTCTTTGATTTTTCATCGATTCCCTTTGAACGTTGTATTACATACGATATTTTCTTTTGATTTAGGACGAAGCTGAAGCGATCTGTATCTGCATGGAGCAGACACCAGCGTGCGGTAGCGACGAAGTGACTTATGAAACACCATGCGCTCTTCATGAGGAAGCGATGAAGCTTAAGAATCATTTGTCTTTGAAATTACAGCATCTTGGTCCTTGCCAAACTCGACCATGGATCGTTTCCTACTCGGAACATGTCGTCTCGAGTGTTGGCCAACGTGTTCTCCTTGCTTGCGAGACTAAAGGTTTTCCAGTACCTGATATTTTCTGGGAGTTTCATTCTCCTGATGGAAAGCAGGTTCTCAAACTAACAGGTAAGCGATAATCATGATTTTTATTTGTTCGAAAGATACGGGTACTTTACAAGATAAAGAAGAAAAGAAATTCATCAGATATCAGAAGTAGATATTTTTTTTTTCTTATTTTTATGACTTGGGTTTAAAGGTGAGGACCACGTCATCACTGTACAAAGTGATCAAGATTCGAAATCTTTGACGAGAACGTCTTGGCTCCAACTGCCACGGTTGACTAAAGAACACGTTGGGACGTATCATTGCATTGCCAATAATTCGATAGGACAGGCAGGCGCAGCTTCTTTCGTATCGATGGTTTAAGGTCCTGATTACGTTCCGTAGAAAAAGTGAGTTCGATTGTGGTGGAAAGTGGAAAGCGGATTAGAATGGAATTAAGGGAAAAGGAGAAACATTAATCACGTTCGTCTAGGAGAAATCATTATCGTATTAAATATTTCTTTTTCGATCGTGAAAATGGTCGAATCAATGTTTTCAAAAAAAAATGAAACAATCCTTCATAAGTATCGCTTTACACATTTACACCACAACAACGTCTCATTTTTATCACCCGACTATTATTTATTTGTCGGGTTCAGGAATATATAAATAAATATTATCTAATGTCAGCAGCATTTTTAAAATCGAAGCAATTGTATCCTTATTTTTAAAAAATTGAATTTCCTTCTGCGCTCGTCACCATCCTTCTTGCGTCGTTCTGAAAGATTTTAAATCACGATTAATGTTGCGTATAAAATTTCGATTGTAATTAGATACTTACTCTGGACTTTGCCATGTCTCGCGGTCTATCACCACAGTTTCTGGACTTTCTCTGGATAAAAAGTAAGTTGTAATGTATAAAAATAATGTGTAACCTTTAAAATGTTTTGTCTTTGATTAGCGGATTTTTTTTAAGCATGTTTTACAAACAAATTTAATTACAGTACATAGTAACGAAATGAGATGTTAATCTTCGATTGTTATTAATATTTTCAAATCGATGAGTAACACTGCGGATGATTTCTTTGTCGGATGCGTTAAAATTATTCAATAGTAAATGCTATCAAAGCATACTCGACAAGCTTGAACTACTTGAATTTGTTTAATTTGTTCAGTGGTATTGGGTGGTCGAGATCGATCAAAAGCCGCAGTCCAATACTATGTACTTGGTCGCTCGTATAATGTATGCTAGGTTTGGAGGGATCGAATGAAGCAAGGGAAGTAGGGGATAAAACAATCGATGTTTTCATGAAACGACAAAAAGCAGATGAGTTGGCTGTGCATAAAAACAACTTCTGGATGACAGTATATAAAACGAAGTAAAACTAACGATCTCATCGATAATAAAGACGTATCCTTCTTTGAAAATGATGGTCTTCGATATACCAAAGACAAAATATGAGCAATTGGTGTACTGACAATCATAATAAGCGCACTTATCAACGTGGCAAACCAGAATCCGTCCTGAAAAAAAAAACAAAAAAAAAAAAAAAGAAAGAATAAAGAACAGTAAAGAACCTTCGTACGAAGAAGATATAAAATATTTCGTATTTTTGACATTCATTATCGTGACGTACTAAAGGGCCTAAAATATGATTGCACAAAAGAAGCCTCATTCCTTTTAATATTTCCCATAATGGCTGACACTTTGAAACTCCGTTATTCATTTCCGATATTACGTGAGTTCTCCATTGATCTAAATAATTATTTAATCGATTTGTAAATGCTTTTCCTTTCTGAAAACAAACAGAAAATATTGTTTCGATTAAGAAAATAGGAAATAAGTAAAGATTACTTATTTACCAATTGGGCAATTTTATCTCCCTGATTATCAATATAATATTGAATTGTTTTTAAATGCGAAATGGATTGATTGACTTGTCGTAGAAGTGGTAGCAGTTGTAATTCCAATATGGCTATTTGATAAACCAGATTATCTTGCAGTTTCATCAGTGGCTTCACTCTTCGCGACGTAAGATCTCTCATATTAGAGCCGATAATTTGCAAATCTCGGGCGACGCTTCTATCGCTAAGTTGACGGGCTATACTATCCAGTTGATCGGACAAAGCATTTAGATCCTTGCTTAAAATTGGCCCTTGTATCTGTTACAACGTAAACGTATATTATTTCAGTAGATTCGTTTAATCGATTGTTCAATTTCGTACGTAAGTTTTAGCTTTATTCGTTGTTTTCTCTTGAAAAACAACGATTAAGAAATTAACAAATTTAGCGTACCATAATTCTATGTTCCGTAAGATTTGGTCCACAGGCATATAGAAGATTCTGAAGTCGTTGTTGCAAGCCAGGTGTTAATATCTTGAGACCCTTTAAGTCGACTTTTAATTTTGACTTTGCCCTAGACAAACCAGTCCACATCCAGTGTTCTGTAAGTTGCTCTAATTGCATCGTACGATCAAGTCGAAACGCAGGATACGCTGCTTCGTTCTTTTCACACTTTCTGTAGAACAACGGAATATTTAATATTTATTTCTATATAAGAATTTTTCTCTTTAGAAAGTAGATCGTATTTCGTTTCATTAAGATCATGTAACTCACTCGAACATATCCTTCAAAGACACGCTCAATCTTCTTCCGAGGAAGGTTCGGGTTTCCAAAACGGCCTCTAACGTACGATATTCAGGATCGTAAAGTGGTCGGCAGAGTAACATCTCCATGTGACCAGATAACGCTAATCCTGCTACGAATATCGCCCATAAAGCGATCGAAATGAAGGAGCTCGTAAACACAGTACTGAAATCCGATAGAAAGTACTCTTAACAATCTATTTTCCAATAATTAAGATAATGCAAAGTATTGTTAAGGGAATTTAATATTGTTATAAAACTTTTTTGTTATAATCTTTTCTTTTTTTCTTTAATATATCGTTAATCGGTTTATTTAGATCTAATTGTTTTATTAATGAATCAATCATTTTTATTTATGTCTCTTGGGAAATTTTCCATTTTATGGATGGGATTAGGACCTTTCGTTCGAAAGATTTTTTTTTTTATTGAACTTAGGAATTTAACAGAAGTAATAACTTTGAGTTGATGTTTCCGAAAAATTTTATTTCTATACTTACCACAAGAGGGTCGGTCGCACTTTACCCTCGGACGATCCACAATGGCAACGAAGAGCTCCGAGTAATAATAGCCAGACGGGTAAAATGCAGAGAAAAGTACCTGTCCGACAAAATCGAAGGACGGTTATTATTTTCTGTGTTCGATATCGGACATTCGCCTCCTACGCAATGTTTTATCGCGAAAACGTTTGACGTTGCATCCGGAGGAATGATTTGTTTTTTACATGAGATTCACGTTCATTTCCATCGAGAAAAGACGTGTGCTTTTCATAAAATAGGACGTGCGAATTCTCTTTGAGAAAATAAATTTGTTCTAAAGAATTATAATTAAACATTTTCTACTTAAGAGAACAAAGAAAATTAATCTTTTTTTTTTTAACGCTAAACAATGATGTCCTTTCGTTTCTTGTCTCTTGGACGAATAAGTAATATAGGCTCTGTTTTACCGTTGTTATTGTTATTGTTATTGTTATTGTAACTCGTATTCTTTTCTCTTCGCGTTTTTGATAGTTTGGAAGTAGTAGATGGAGAAGTTGAACGAGTGAAAGATCGAGAAAATAGAAAAGTAGACCATGGTACAGAATGAAATTGAATCCTGCCGGAGTCAGAAGTACGTCGGTAACTTTAACAGTTGCCAAGGTTCACGTGGGCGCTCTTAAGTGTGGGATAAATCAGTGTATAGTGGCGTATATTCTGAAGGGTGCTTCGAGGGTGACAAAACTTATTTCTGAGGAATGAAGGATTTAGCTTGTTCGATTCAACGGAGAAACTTTGAAATTGGTTTATTCGTCATAATGTTGCTTCGATTTGTCGTCTTAGACGTACGATTCTTAGGGACTTTCATAAAAATATCTACGACGTTGGTAATGGTAAAAGAAAAATGAGCCGTGATAAGCGGTTATTGTGAAATTTAAATGTTATTTTGAAGGAATAAAGGTAGAACTTTTTCTTTCTTTTTATTGCTAAAACGGCTTCAACTTTGTACCTTGTGGTAGGTACAACCACATGATATACTTTGCACGGAAAAATGGTAAATCTCTTTTATAAGGGAAATGCAAGGAGGAAAGTAGGTAGTATTTTATGCGACTGAGTCGTGATATCGTTACAAGGATAAAAATTTGCAGGGAAATTTAACAGAATATGTACCGTTACGTACCGAGACCAACGAGCCACCTAATCTGTTCGAATGCGATGACGTAGGGTATCGCATAATCCGCGATACTCCTTGCAGATTTGAGCTGTTTCGAAAGTTCCGTGCTACTAGCTTCCATATTCCGTGTTTTTTGGAAAATCCTGGCACGTGCACCGCTGATCTCACGGCGAATCTCTGCCGACAAAATATCATAGAAATTTTCCCTTTTACTCCTGAATTATGATAACTTTTTTCCTCCCGTTACTTATTAATTTCCTTTTATTCTCTTTAATTTCACGTTGGAAATTAAAATAAACAAATATCATTAATTTTTCAACAGAGCCAATATTGAATTTTTCAATGTGTCAGCGATTACGTTTCCTCAATTAAAAATACTCACAAACTTTACGATCATAGCTCATTATTTCTGGGATCCATTCATCGTGCTTGAAAAGGGACGAAAAGAAATTGAGAAAGGTGAAATGCCATTGTATTAAGGGAAGAGCAATAAAAATAACGTGACTGGTCATGCGTTCTTTACTTCAACCGTATTTCACAGTCTCAATAAGGAGAAGCGGCCTTTAGTCGGTAATTTTCTCGAAGCTTCGTAGATTTATTAAGACGATCAAGCACAGAAGGTGAATAATAAACGACGAATTACGCCGTTCCGCGAGTGTCATTGTTCTCTTCGAACGAAGCTCGAGATCCTCGAGCTTGGCGTACTTTCTATACCGAGAAAGTAATGGACGCTCGATCTCGAATATCTCGAAAGCCTTTTCTTCTTCTTTATTTTTTTTCTTGTTTTTGTTACCCATCATCTTTATCTTTAGGGTTAATAGAACACGATATGGATTTCGCATTAGACGGTGGGGTGTCACCGTCACCTCTCTATTGCTCATGGTTTAAGTAGAAGAGAAAGAATGAGAGAGAAAGAAAGAGAGAGAAAGATAGAAAGTGAGAAAGAAAGGCAGAAAGAAGAGGTCGTTGAATCCAGATTGGATGATACCACGGAAAGAACCGAAAGAAGAGTCAGTCGATGTACAGGTCCACGACACAGTGAGACACCAGCAACCGTCAACATTGTCCTTCCACGGCATCAATCACCGATCCCCATCGGCGAAGTTTGAACGGATGCCACCATGGGGGAGTTCAACCGTATACGATCTTCGCGAGAAACGAGACGCTGTTTGCTTCGGGCATTTACCACGTTTCGTTTGTGTATTGAGGGTGGATATCTCCTTCTCGTCGTCTTTGTCTCTCTCTCTCTCTCTCTCTCTCTCTCTCTATCTCTTTTTCTTTTCTTTTTTAGTACGTCTTCTTCTTTTTCTTTTTCTTCTTTTCCTTCTTCATGGTTTTATTCCCATTATTGTATGGGGAGAAACGCTGACGCTTCCTCTTGAAAGCGGAATAGCGAAAGCGTTCTTTTTTATTTTGGTTTTTATTATTTTCTTTTTTTTTCTTCCAGGAAAATGCTTGATACCATTTGTAGGAATCTTAAGTTCGGTAATTTTTTACCGAAGATATCTTCATTTATACGTATTCGATGATCCAATCGAGTTTCTTCTTTCTTTATTTTCTTTCTTTTCAACGAAAAATCCAATCGGAAAACGATGATACGATTTATTTTTATTTTCAGATTATTCGACATTTTAGGGAGAACTCGAAATGATATTACTTATTAGCTGAGAAAAAGTTCGAGCGTAATGTCTACATTAAAAAAGATCTATCAAAATTGACTTTTTAGAGTGAAAAAAAGTTCTTGATTCCTTCTTTATACGAGATTTTTTCCTATTTACTTTTTAGTAAGACTGTGAAATATGTGAGATGTTGCGCCAAAGAACGAAGAATAAGGGAGCTGAAGTCAAGATTTACCGATATTCGTTATGCTTTAATCGCAGCAAATGTGCTTTACGATACTTTCACGTAGTCATGTCATTTATTTTCTTTTTTATCTTTTCCTTTTTTTTTTATACCATAGTCATTGTTTCTAAGCAATAAGTCAACTAACCGTTTCAGGTATTCGAAAGGGAGTAGAATTGCAAAAGGAAATGTAGTTTTTGTTAGGAATCGAAGATTGATGGAAATTCGACAAAGTTTTTGTCCTTCTAATAATTTAAGTGGTTTCGATTATTTTGTGTAATATCGTATTGTCGAAAAATTAATGATAGGTATTACAATTCTAAAAGATATAATACAAAAGTTGGTGGTCAAGTTTTTATCCGTTTTCTTCCTTTATCGTCAGTAAGTATATAATAAAAATAGAATAATACGTTCTGAAAGAAGGAAGAGCATGGGAAAGCTGAAACGGCTCGTAAAATTCTATAAGCGTTTGAAATATCGTCTCTTTTCTTTCGATTTACCGTTCTACAGTAAAATTTCATGTAATTGCTCGGTGATCCGTTTTTATAATCTTTTTTGATGACCATTCACTTAAAGCGTTTTATTTTTCCATTGATTCATGGAAATCGTATCAATATTTTTATTCCAAAGTATATTAGAAAATAATTTTAGTTTCGAGCACACGTAATAGGAATACATAATGCCAACGTAACACGTTTTGAGATTCATAATGTAAATAATATATATCGTAGATTTTCAAAAATTTATCTATTACATGACTAATGATATTTCAAATAATACATGAATGTATTCATATTTAATTATTCACCATATTTAATTATTCTCTTTAATTATTTTACTGTTCGAAACAGTTAATTTATATAAAATATTTCGATTTCATGGCAGTTACTCGCGTTAATTTTTCGCTTTATCTTTGGCAAAATGATAAACGTGTTCCATTGTATTCTGTATTGGTATATCGTCGTGAAAGGAAAACAACGAGTATTATATTGAGAAGTTAATGGATCCCTTCACTTACGTTGAATTCTTGTCAACCAAATGACTTTATCATTCTACCTACGATTTCTCGCATCCAAGGTACTTCTGGCGATGTAATGAGGCACGTAGAGGTACTCTCCGCGTGCTTGACGTCCAACCTCCGTGAGATTCTCTCTGCTGCTACCACGTAAACGTAGAATACGATCATCCCTTAGAAGCTGAAAAATTCACAAGATTAATGGGAAATGTATAAAAAATTGACAATTATGTATAAAAATTATATATTTTTTTGTCTACAATATTTAATATTAGAAAAATCATGAGAAAATCCTTAAATCATTAATATTTTTCCTATCGAAACCAATACGCATTACTCCCTTCCGACTCCATTTTCGAATTACTACTTTAAAATGGTCGATACACTTACGGCATTTTGACAAAGACACAATCCTCTTTTCTTCTTTTCCAGCTTAAAGAATGAGACCGTCAAAATCCCTTCTTTTCTGTCTCTTTTTCTCTCGATAAGCTTCTACATTCCATTTCGGGAATAAAATAGGACAAATTAAGAGGAGAGCAATAAGATAATAATTTTTAACGAAAAGCAGAATCACAGTATGACGCGTGCAGAATATTTTTCACCGCAATATATGATGTTACATTTTCCTTTATATGGAATATCTCTGATAGAGGATCTCTCGTTTCGAGGATAAGCATCGTGGGCTCGATTTTAGGCCATTATCATTTTCTTTTGGGTTCGAATAAAATAAGGTGAATGCGTTCGGTCGACGAAAAAAAAGAAAAAAGAAATGAGGAGGATCGTAATGAGCGTGCTTATTTTCGTGCATAGTGGAATAGTAATATTCGTAAAAAAAAAAGGCTGAAAAGGAGCTGCTAGGGCTGTTGAAAAGTTTTGGCCGTTCTAGTCTTGCCTGTCCCACGTAGTTAAGCGTTTATCCTATTGTCCCTACCTAGTCCGCGTTACCAACTGCGGATAAAGCCTTTATCCATTTCGGACGTTGCCTTTCAGCCTTCCTGATTCTCAATTCGATTTTCTCAGGAATGCAACTCTCTCTTTTCTCGTTTCGTTGATACAAATAGAAGGAAGATATATATATATATATATATATATATATGGAGAGAGAAAAAGAGAGAGAGAGAGAGAGAGAGCGAGAATAAAGAAGTGGAAAAGATTGTAATTATAACGAGTAAAAAATAATTGTCAAATAAGCGAGTTCGTTAATAAATTCAAAAGACAACATTATTTATGTTCTTTGTTACTAATTTCTTGTAGGAAAACTTATCTCTCGAAATTAACAAACTTGTTGAACGTATATCTCGTAGTTCGCTTTTACTTCGTTCGGAAGGAATATACTTTATTCAATTATAACTTTATAATTTATTAAATTAACCCTTAACAAGGACGAGAATTTTTGTTATAATACTTATTTGCAAGACAATAGAATATTCATTAAGTTTAGAGAAAACATATAATTTAATATATTTTTATTAAATTAACGAACGAATAAAAGAACTCTTTACACGTTCCCACAGTGCAGCCTTTCGACTTTGAACTATTAATATGTATGCAGCAAGATACCTGTACCAGTTAAATCGATTTTGTTTTTTGTAACAATACGAAAGTTTTTTTCATTATCGAGTTTTCACATGCGACGAGAATAAGGGAACTAAAGCCAGTGCTAAAATTTCAATCTCTACGTTTATATCGGTAAAAAAAGGAAGGGTAAAGGTGAAACGAGAAGGTGGCTGCTCTTGATAAAGTTTATTTACTTGTTCCATGCGCAGCGTGAGACGTAAGCCAGAAGGGTCGATGACGGAGCAGAGAGGACGATCCTGAACCGAGCACGCTTTAACGGCACTTTCTAAATCGCGTCGTATCACGTCGGTCTCTCGATTCAATTGGGTCCCGAGGTCGCGTGCTCTTTCTCCTTCCTTCAGTAATGATTCTGCTCTGCTCGATAGTTCTTGACTAGCTGAAACATCGAATCCAATCTCTATTAGATGGACCACTGACGTAAACATTGCTTCGTTCTTTCTCTTTTCCGATGGTGGAGTATAATGTCTTTGGCAACATGGTCGATAAAAAGAGAGAGGTAAGTCGAATTCATCGAATTAATCGAACTACGTAACTACTAGAATACCATTGATTTCATGGATAATCGAACGATTCGTTTTACTTTAACGCGCAATTTGGCTTATTTTTCTTGAAAACTTTTTCCTCTTTTTTATTCGAATTTTCTTATTGTAATAATACTTAGAGCTGTATCAAGAATGGATACGTCAATAGGATCATCAAGGGTCTTTGAAAGTATTAAATTATTATGAAAATTGATCTAATGAAAAAAGAAATTTTCCATAGTTATTATCGACCCGAGTTATATCTATCCAAGGAAATGTTTGTAAAGTCTACGGTGTTATCATTATCGAAAATATTATTATCATAATTAAAAAGTGCAGTGGTAAGACGCTGAGAGTCTAATTATTATCTCTTACCCTTGATCTTAAATTCTTGAGATAAAATTTCGTGAAAATTTGCATCCTCGCTAATTGCGATATTGCGTTGCAATTTTTTTGATGGCTTAGGTAAGTAAGTAAAATCGAACGAGTTTGGACTCTATAATTCGAAGTATAAAATCTCATATATACATAAATAGATATGTACGTATATGCATACATACGCATGTAGGCACGTGCTCAAGTACGCAAGACTTTAAACGTAGCGGTCTAAAGGAAAGCGTAGTTCTGGTAGCACGTTATAATTTAGTTAGTATACAGTTAGTAACTCGGTGCAGTGACTAAGTGACACTCTAGGTTGAGGAGGTCACTTAACGGTCTGGAGTTCTCTTCAAGACCTGCTGCACACGCTCGTAGCGCCTTAACCAACCGCGTTGTGGCAAAACGTGTGTCTCTTACACGACCTGTCGTTTACATTTTCTCCTTGAAACGCGTTCATGAAACGTACATACATACAGATATCCGACTTTGGTTAAACGCTCCTTGGAAAGACTGCTGAATTTATGTATTTATTTCGAGTAATTAAAACATCGTAGCAAAATTAATATGTTCAGAAATCACAGAGACATTTTATGGAACTATGAAACTTCAACAATAAAATATTTTTAAGAAATTTAAATATAATTACAATTAATTTATATTAAATTTATTATTAAAGTTAAATTACAAAAAAATAAACGGTACGTCGTAATTTAATTTCGTTCGATTAATTACGTTAGTTATGAAAATTTATTATAGAGTAAAAAATTTTCATTTTATTTTCGCGAATACAGACTACTGAAAAAAAGAAAGGTTCTTTAATTTTGATAGTCATACAACAAAATAGTGAAGTGAATATATATGTTATACTAATTTCTCATATATATTATACTAATGACTTATAATTGTTACGATTTAATTATACACGAAAATTAAGGTGCATCGTGTCCAACTAACAATAAGTCTACTTCGCGTACGATAGAAGTTTCTTGCATTGGTATGCACATGGTCAGCTACGCTGAAATTAAAGCTACGCTTGGGTTTCAAACTAGTACAGTAATGACGTTTAAAGGGTTTCCTGTTCGGAGTTATAGAGATAAATCATTCATTAGGAATTAGCATCGATACCATTCGTATCAGTGTTCGGGATATGCTATAATTGAAGATATAGCCGTGTAACGTATATAGATAGTACAGATGTATGCATAGTTTGAGAGTTGGAGATTAATAATAATCGATTTACAGTTAGAGGCTGTTATTTACATCTCGTTAATGCCAAACGAGATCGCAATATCTATTTTGCTTTGATCTTCGAGGAACACCGAAAATAAAAGATTTCGTAAAAGGTCTGATGAATTTTCCTAAATAAAATATACATACATATATACATACATACAGACATGTATATATACATACATACATATATACATACATATATATATACACACGTATAGGATTATTAATATTCGGCGAATAATTCCGATTCCGAAAGGGTTTTCCTTGATGCGTGAAGCAATAAGCGAATGACATAGTCGTTTCTCCGTATATGAGAGCATTCGTCGTATAAATTAATATATGTGTTTCGTCGGGCGTATATACGTACATGTGTATATCGTAGAACTATGAATATGCAAACACTTTGGTGCCGCTGTGTCTTTCGACTTTGTTGAACGAATATACTAGTATGTATATATACATATATATATATATATATATATATATATATGTGTGTGTGTGTGTGTGTGTGTGTACTATGAACACTTTAGCTAATGCCAATTATTCTTCGAGAATAATTGGCATTTCTTTTTGAATGAAAAGACGTTTTAAAAGTCTCTAAAAAATTTTTGAAGATTGTAGGTACCTGCATAGATTTACGAGAGGGATATTTATAAATTATGAGAAAATACGGAAGAATTTTGTATTTTATGCGAAAAGTGGATAATACCTTTTTCTCATTAGAAAAACATACGTATTATTATTATTATTATTATTATTATTATTATTATTATTATTATTATTTTTATAATTCTATTACCATTTGCTAGATCCATGAGAGCATCTAATGCTACATCAAGACCCGTTTCGACAGAGAGTTCTGCTTGCACTGGTTTCCCAAGCAGTTCTTCCACGTCTGTAACAATAAGAACGAGAAGAACTTATACCGATAATATTCTTTCGTCAGTCCAATTTATCATAGATTTTACTACTGGCAATTTCTTTTATTGACAAGAGACATATTTAAAAAACAATATTTGATTCTCTCGAGAAAAGGACTCGAATAACCGATATAACGTAGCATAGGAACAATCATAAATCTTATATCTCTCATCCCTAGTGGACCTGATAATTTATGTCTTCTCATAACCATTACTGGTTATCTCCATCTGATAGGAATTCTCGGTCGTTGGTCGTCCTTCTAGGTAACGGTTCGATATTTCGAGAGAATCTTTCATTCATTGGTCATTAATTAATACCATATATTTCTATGGTTACATTGTTACCAACAAACTTGGGATGAAAAATTGTACGTATAAAAAACATTTCAATTTTCTTTCCTTGACATAAATTTCTTACTTGTTATTTTATTTACGTCGAAATAGCTAATAAGAAAGGTCTAACAAAGGATATAAAAATTGAAAGAAGGCTGTTTATGAAGAATTTTTATCATTACCATTGAGGTATAAGACATAGATAAGGTATAGACAGTTGTGTACTACATATCTACATAGTAAATGTTGTATACGTATACTCAAGTATGAGAATCTTGATATGTCTATCTCCGGGAGATGGAAAATCGAAAGTCGATGACAGCATTGCTGCATAGGGCTTTGTGGCAAACGCCGTAGGTAATGTCGGCGGCTGCATTATGCTAACGATCGCAATTTGCGAAGGGTTGTTAACGTACCCGTCGATGGGCCCATTACACGACGATTACAGACTGTCGATAGCTTTCATTAGACGTCTATGCGTTTCTGCTCTCGATGGACGTTCATTAGACGATAGAGTTCGTACCTACAATGCTCCGATAATCCTTCGATGCAAGTAAAGTGGTGTATATCGACTTGGATTTGAGTATCGGATTATGACTTAGCAGTTTGGATTGCATTATCCTTACTGTTAATCTCCTTACACGCGTCTCTATTTACCTTTTATTCCACTATGAATTATTCCACTATATATTAGTTTTTTTCTTTTTTTTTTCTTTTTTTTTTTTAATTACTTATATTTCCAACAAAATTATTAGAGAAAGATCTGATCTTAAGGTGATTCCATTAAAGCTCTATTAAAAGTAGTTTTGGGTTTGCTCTCTCGTTTACTTCGCCCCACGTATAATATTAGCCACTGGAAAACGATCTAGCTAAGTTCGAACGAAATTAAAAATTCAATCTCATCGAAGCTATGGAATGACTTTTGGAAAATAAACTGGAAATTAGCCGAGGATTGTATTTACGTTTTATGGTTTATTCCGTAATTGTACGATTAAACGTGCTAGAGTTGAATTTTCATAATGTAACATTTTGTAATAAATATTCCATTAAAAGTTAACGATACTACTTTTATACATAAATATATTTTGCTTTAACATTTAAATAGTATCTTAGTTTAGTATGCGTGTAGTTACGCACAATTTGGTATTACATTTGCATAAAACAAATAAAAAAGTAGAGAGAGCGTTAAGCGAGCGTTAACCGTAATTGTCTTGTTCCTAGACACACATGTACATAGATTTTTTTAAAGCCGAATAGTAGTACATTTTTGCCTCGTCTAGAAATTTTACGATTCTCGGAGGGCGAAACTCGAAGAATCGGAAACGTGGTAAGATGGTTAGAAGAAAGGAAGCTTTTAAAGAAGTAGAATTAAGAAAGAAAGAAAGGAAAAAAGACAAAGAAAGCCGAAAATACTTTCCTTCGAGAATTTCACGTTGTTTCGTGTTTTGAAAAGGGGAAAGGGAGAACAAAATTTCACTCTTTGTACAAGCAAGTTAAAAATAAATGCTGACAAATAGAAAAAAATAAATAGATAGGATCTCTTTTGTTCTCCTTTCTTTGTTTCTTAATGGGGTTCTCTTTTTATGTGTTTATAAGAATTTACGCCATAAATTCTCATGGTCATAAATTTTGTGTAATTTTAGTTAGACATTTAGGATAAGATTATACTACTACATAAGATTATATTTTTAGATTTCTTTTTTCCATAAATCATGTTTAAAAATAAATTATTTTCACAGTATGCATTGAAATTTTATGTAAAAGTATGTATTGAAAATTTGAAAAGAAAATTTTGTGTAAAAATAGTCTTTATCTTTTAGATAAGCCCTTGATCATTAAAATCGATAAAAATTGTAATTCTAAAAATTTATGGAAAAATTTATAATTTAGAACAAAGTATTCGTTTATACAGTTTTTAAGTTCGTATATCATATTTTTAATGTTTCATTATTTCCATATAATAGATTGAAAAATTATAAACTTCGTATGCAGCCATTGAATAGATAGCGCGTTTTGCGCATGCGCGAGATTCGACTTAGCCTTCTTGTTACCGATGATTGCGCCATTTTAAATTATTTCGTGGTACTGATTGCAGTAAAACTCCGTCGTCTCCGTTAATTTACAGGTAATTAATAAATTTTTTCTAACGTACATCCTTCATTTATATATCAATCGATTGCCGTAAACACGATTTTTATGCATGAATGTTCGCAAGTCGTGGCATCGTTTCGTTTAAAAGATATCCGTGAAAATAAAATCGGCATCTTAGCGTTTCCTTGGGAATGCTTTCTATTTAGAATTTCTTGCCTATATTATCGCGATGTCGTTACTTTTCTCATCTATTAACGATACTCTAGTTAATAATCTTTCATTAATTAGTCGTGTTCGATTGAATTTTGTCTTACATATGGTTTTCATATATATATATATATATATATATATATATATATTTACATACACATATATAAATATTCCTCTTACGAATATGTACGCATATCGACAATTCCTGCACACATATACATACGCACGCAATCAATTTTACATTCGCTAGAAATGATATTAACCTAACCTCTTTGTACGCAAACGAAAGTTTATTTCTTTTAAGTATATATATCGAGATCTTTAATAAAGATCAAGAGCGAGAGTGAGAGTGAGAGTGAGAGTAAGTGAGAGAGGAAGAGAGAGAGAGAGAGAGAGAGAGAGAGAGAGAGAAAATGAGAATGAGAATGAGAATGAGAATGAGAATGAGAATGAGAAAAACTTGCTCCTCCTTTATGTAAGAATTACTCATCTTGGCACGACCGACGTTCGTCCCTAATACGTATTACGTAGTTCTTTCATCTAAGCAACTTTAAAGACCTGTTCAGACCTACTATGATTTTGTTAATTCCGGTTCATATAGTTTTTCATTTATATTAGTTTCTCATTTATATTATATATAGTATTTTATAAATTAAATTTAATCATTTATAGATTTTTAGTTTATTAATCCTATTTTATATTATATTAATTTTCAGTATATATAGCATTTATATGTTTAATATATAGATACATTTACACATTATATGTATAGATATACTTATTATATATATATATATATATATATATATATATATATATATATATATATATTAATATATATACATATACATTTAATCTTATTCTATATTTATAATATTTTGAATATTTTGAGGTTATTATTTATCATATTCATTAGTCTGTGGACTTTTACATATCCGATAGCAGTTACCATGTATTTTCTATTGGTCTTTGTATGCAAGTACATACAAATAAGCTTATTGTTAAAATTAATCAGTATATTGTCTCTTAAACAATGCAGTGGTTAGGGCACGAAGCAAAAAGGAGACTATATGCTGAAGAGGCCCCCCACAAACTGTGGCTCAAGAGGGCAACTATCAACAAGTCATTTTTTAAAGGTGATCGGCATGCTGAACCCTTCGTTAATGGCTTGTGGTCTTATCAAAATTCCATTTGCCCTTTTACCACGTTGACACTTATGCTCGTAGTAGTGTGTAGTAGTAGCAGTTTGATCCTGGATGGAGATGATGGACCATTTCATCTTTTTGCTACGATGTTCCGCACTCGTGTTCATGAGAAATTAGAACCTTTGCGATTAGAGTCAAGTTTTTGCAGTTAGTTAATTATTAGAGTTTTTGCAATTTTTTCTTAAAGTAAAGTCGAGTCATTAAATTTTTTTAGAATAGAGTGAATTTTTCATTTTAAAGTATGGTCGAGTTTTTGAATTTTTCTTTTTTAATTAAAGTTGAGTCACTGCATTTTTTCTTTTTATATTAAAGTGATGTAATTAATATTGAAAAATATCCCTTTATATATTAGTGAGTATTAACGAAAGTGTTGAAAATAATATTTCAAGATTTGTCATATTATCATAGTATATGACATAAAAATAAATTGATAAAGATTATGAATGCATTATGTAAAATAGATTTGTTTCTCAAGTTTTTCAGATTTTCTAATTAACAAAAAGTCAAATAGTCCAAATAATAACGTGGAGATTTAATTAATTATTGAAGACTTGAATGAAGAATTGGAATTATAAAAAAATAAAAAGCAATGGAAGATGAATTGTTTGCAACTATTTTTTTTTTTTATTCATTTGAAATATTAAAGAAATTTATATTCGATCTAGATAGAGTTGATTTCTGTTTCAGAAAGTATCACTTAAATTGACAAGATATGATTCGATTCTTCGTTGGTTGTTCTTTTTCTGTATTCATGTGTATGTGCGTGTATATATATTTTATTTTAATATATGTTTCATTTTCAAAAAGTAGTAAAATTATAAATTTCTCATATCCATAGGTCGTTTCTTCATTACATAAAATTTGCATATTAATTTTGATTGCTTTTTATTTAATTATAAAATATTTCTGATGATTTATATTTACAGGTAACTGCTGATTTATTATATGAAATTCGCACATTATTTCGATTGCTTCTTGTTTAATTATGAAATGGTTTAGATGTTTTATATTCACATATTATTATAATATTATATATTCTCATTATCAAATAATATTTAATAAAATACCTAATCTTTATATAATGTTTATGGGATATGTGCATAGTAATCAATAATGCATTCTATTTTTATTTTCAACATATTTCCTCGCGTTAATCGAGTGGGTAGGTTAATATTAAACGAATTCATACATTTTTGTCTAATCTTAATTAATCAGGAAAAATTTCTGATTCCTTTCACAATTGATATTGTTTTTTTTTTCAGACTATAATAATTATTACTGGATGTGTAATAATAATGATTCTATATAACTGATTCTTAAGTATTTGGCTAATAAAAAATTGTGTTAATAAAAAAAACGTTTCAATGGAGTCATTGTTTTTAAAAGAAAAACGTCGAGTAGAGTCATTGTTTTTGGAAGAAAAAAAAATCTATTAGAGTTATTACTAAAAAGCAAAGAGACTTGTAAAATCATACCATGGAGACTCTAAAATAAGTCAGTCAGTATATATTATCAATATATAGTTCAGGATTTTTAGTAATTAATATATTATTTCTCATTTCTCCTTCTCTCATGTTTTCCTTGTGTGATTGCTTAGCTTTTTTTTTTTTTTTTTTAAATACAGGTGATAAGTAGGCAGGTAGCATACTTTTACGTGCATACGTGTGAAATTTAATTTTAACCAAGTAGGACCCGGACAAGACTTAGAGTATGTCTTCCATTCAAGATTGGAAAATCCTGCTTCTGGATTTATATAATATTGTCACTAATTTTAATCATTTAATTCTAAACTTAATGTTTATTTTGTTCATTGAAATACTTTAAGTCCATTCGATTTTCGAAAAGCAATCGGGAATAAGATTTGAGAAGTTGTTTCGTTTATTTTTATATTACTCACTGTCCAAGTCCGCGAGTATGGCCTCATTTGCGACATCGAGACTTCTGGTGAGACATTTTCGTAGTTGTGTCGTTGTATCTTGATGATAGTTATCGAGATCCTGCAATGCCGTTTCCACGACCATGGGAAGTTTCTCGATTCCAGTTCTTGCGGCTTCGTTGGAGACCATCATGGTGACCATGCACGACCTGTGGAAATTGTATCGAAGGTTGTATCGTTCGATGGTGAAACGTTAAGAGCCTATCTACTAGCTCGAGTCTGCTACAGCTAAATTGCTTCTCCTTCCTTCCTTGGTCCTCTCTTCGTTTTTCTCTCTATGTTTCTCTTCTACTAGTACTTACTTCCTTTCGTAAGAGAAAAATTGAATGCCCGGCGAGAAAACTTGGTTAAATCGAAAACTTTCGTACGTGGAGATATACTCCTATCGTGTTGGAACAGACCCGAAATTGATTCGGGATATATAACCATAGATAGAGATATTGATCGATGTTCCTTGTTTCAGTAGATAGCATAAAATTACACATAAGTATCCTTTTTATAAATCGTAGAATTATAGTTATGTCCTATATATGTAGATAAAGAAGGCAAATACAAAGAGAGAAAAAGAGAGAGAAAGAGAGATAATGTAAAGGATAGAATAGATGCAGATGGATGAAATTTATTTGAATCCATTCCTCTTCATTGATTGCAGATTTGCTGAGAGAATAGAGTAAGAGAGAAGGGATCGAGAGAAATTCGTTTCCATAAAGGATGACGAACTCTCTCTCTCTTTCTCTCTCTCCCTCTTCCAGGATATCTTTAAAATGAATATGGTTCCTTCAACGTACCCGAGTACGAAGACAAAAGCTGCAAGAAGAAATGCGAGGACCTCCGGATGCCGGCAGGGTTTGTAATCCTCTCTAATTGGACGACAAGCGAACCAGAGTTCTGTGCCAGGTACTATGCAGGCCATGATGCAGCAGACACCGACTGTTGCTAAGAATATCGCCTCGATGTGCATCGACTGCAATCATCGTTAAAATCATCATCAACGTAGTACGTAACATTAGGAAATAGTCTTTATACATCTTGACGTTGACGATCGACGAAATTGCTTTTCGTTCTAGAAATGACGAGGATACGCGAATTTCTAAGTCTCCTTTCTCTCTCTCTCTCTCTCTCTCTCTTTACTTCACTCATGACGTTCTCGTCAATATCTTTGATGAGTCATATTTCATATAGGACAGGAATCTACTTACCTCAGATATTAATTTGGAAGTAGTAATACGGTTCTCTATCGCTTCTATCAATAGACCTGAGAAGAAAGACATGAACTATTTTAAGCTCTATAAATCTATAATGATAATAATAGACATGTTTGAGTCAATTTGTAACATTTGCATATGAAATATTTTTCTTTTGTCGATGAAAGAAAATATATATGCACATATGTATATACAAGTATTTAAAAGAGAATTCGTAGATGATAGAGAAGTTGTTTGACTTATGCGAGGATAATATTTTATTTTACATTACTTAGAGAATTTAAATGTTTAGAATATTTTTTTATCTATGTTTGTACGTACATACATACATACATACATATATATATATACATATAATATTACTTTTTATGATCGTGATATGTAAGGGTAATCTATATTCTTGATTGATATAAAAGTATAGACAAAATATTTCGCGTAGGATCGATGTTCATAATACTTCCATTCTAAAGCAACGGCTAAAGCAATACGTATGAGCATATATAATTGCAAACGAACCGTAATAGTGGGATACGATTGCATTCGAATTTATTTATCGAGTCATTTGTATGCATGCACTATACACGTTTTCCGTAATGGAACATTGGGAGAGAATTAAAGCGTCGATCGAGGAAAGCCACGGTAAAATATCTTTTTTTATCTCTTTCTCTCTCTTTTTTTGTCTCTCTTTTTTTGTCTCTTAGATAAGATCCAGATTTGAAATTGAAATATCTCGAGATGAGATTTTTGATAGAAAGTAGACAGCGCAGAATATAAAATTCCTACGTTAAAGTTTTTCATTATCATTCCGATCTTATGCAGTATATATATATATATATATATACGTACGCATTTTTTTTTAGGTTAATGACAATTGAAAAATTTATTTTCCTTTTTACGAAAGTGTTAAATTCTTTTATTTTGTATTTTTATGTTAATAAAAAATATTTTCGTTTTGTAGTTTATTTATCTAATTAAATACGAATGCATATCGATTATTTTTAAAGTTAAATACAAAATAAAAAATATTTTCGAATGATGTTCGCATGTGTCATACTTTACCGATCGGTACGTCGTAAGGATGAATGAGATAGAGAACGCTTCGTAGAAAATCAAAAACGAATGGCGCTTGGTCAAGATTTAGAGTGGCCATTTTGAAGCGTTCTTCGGAGATCGTTTTAGGGAAATTTAGTTTCGGTGCCTGATCTTCCCAATCCTTTGCAATTGACGGAGTCCAAAAGTGAGATACGTTTGTACCATTTTTCGTACTATCTTCGACCAATATGTCCATCATAGCATCGAGTTGCTCCCGTTGAGTCTCGCTTGATACATTTAGAATAACGATGTTATCGGTGGTACAGTTGTCGTCGGGATTGTCGACTTCTATAGTCGAATCATCCTGTGCGTGAACGTTCGAGATAGCAACGATAACGAGAAGGATTCCTGTAGAATTTGATAATTACGTGTATCTCGTTTGTATTTTTATAATTTTATTAATTAATAACGACTCGATGAAATAATAATCGAAGGATTGAACGTTTTTAATAGAATTTTAGCGAATGCTTTCATTAAATTTTAAAATGCGAATTTTAAAGTAAATATTTGTGTATAACAATTTTTCATATTTTTTTCCGTTTTTCCTTTTATCGTTATTGTCGAGAATAATATAGGAAAAAAGAAAACTTTGTAGCCTTAAAAAGAGATCGAACTAATCGTCAAAAACAAACGCCAACATGAGATCACCGTCTATAGATATAAAATAGTTCACTGGATCCTCGACCTTTTTCTTATTCTGTTGAAGAGCGATGAAAGTTTCTCTTCTTATCGTTCGTTTCTCTTTTGCGTTGATTTTTGTTTTCATCGGGAGTTTGTCGTTCGAAGTCTCCTTGGCGTATCTTTCGCGAAAATTGGATTTGTCCGCAGTGCGGGGAAATAAAGAAACTTTAAAGAAACGTACAAAATGGAAAAAGGTCTGTCGAACACGAGAGAGAAAAGATCAAAAAATTGACTAATAAGATGAATTTTTGTCGTACGACGGGTTTACGACGTATCGTATGGAAAAATATCTTCAATATTTGCAAAATGAATAAACGACAAAATGATAATTAGAATTAAATACGTTGAAAGGAATAGAAAAAGTAAAATAGAAAGAGAGGGACAATAAATGAGAGAGTAATGTACGTGCCATGGATCACGGCCATTTTCCGGTTGGACGTTTTCCTCCTCGCTGACGTTTCTGCTCGAATGTCCTGATCGTGACTGACAAGAGAGACATAAAAAGGAACACGGAAAAAGAGAGACAACACGGTTGCCGTCGAACAGCCACGAGCTGACTGTCGTTTTACAGAATTCGCAGAGGCTTCTACGAAGCCTCTCAAACTCTTTCGATGTTGTCGAACCCTTAGCTTGGATCGAGAGAAAGAGAGAGAGAGAGAGAGAGAGAGGGAGAGAGAGAGAGAGAGAGAGAGAGAGAAAGAGAGAGATATATATATATATATTCATACATACATACATACATACATATATAGGTATATAAGCAGACTAGGGTGTGAAACGAGAGAGGGTGGATAAGTACTTCGAGAAAGTATAGAGCAGAGGGGAAAAGGAATAAGAAAAGAGATGGAGTCGTGAAATAGAAATCGAAATCGAGCGGCGAAGTAACCGGGTTACTACGATACGTTACTTAGGTATACCAGCACTAAGATTTTCGAGGGTAATCCGGATCATATGTGTGTGTACTGTGTAGATAAGTTTGTTTCTATGTGTTCATGCGCGTGCTTTGGATAAAAGGTGATGGTCTTTCAGTTTCTACGTCGTAGAATATCGCATTAGGTGACCTGTTACAGAGTAAACGTCGAAGTGGAAGCAACAGATAGGAAGTTAGGTGCGAAGATGATGACATGGAACTTCTTCAAATTCGAATTATCCGCATTCTATCGGAAACAAAAATTGATTTCTTTTTAACTAAAAGCTTTGGAATTATATGCGTTCGTTTTTTGTTATGCGAACGATCTTCAATTTAACAATTATCTGATCGGATTTAACAAAACATTGAAATATATTTAATATTCGATGTATAGTACGCAATTTGGTATTTCAATAATTTTCTATGTTTGAATATAAGTAAACAGAACAGAAATATAGCTCGAAACGTAAATATTGCGTACTCTAAAAAAAAAAAAAAAAAAAACAAAAAAAAAAAAAACTTAAAAAATAGAGGAAAAGTAATCTAGTAAAGTTACTATTTTTTTTTTGTTTTAAGAATCTGCATATCTTTCCGGAAGAACAGATATTATATAGTAAGATTTTCGTAAAAAGGATGTTCGTCTTTTTTGACTTGGTTTATAAAAGGTAACTTGAATAAATAGCTATAATTCCGTTGAAAGTTCTAGCTTTTCCTCGAAAAGCACTGTAGCTTGTGGACAGTTTTCGTTTATTTTCCGCGCAATGGAAATGAAGAGACACTGTCTAGATTTTCCTTAATCTCATCGGAGTCAACTATAATCCGTGAAGGAAGGAAGATCAGCGAATGAAAAACGTTCCACGTTGATCTCTTTCATACTCTTTTCTTTCAATGTCTATTTCTTCTTCTATCCCTCTTTTTATCTCTTTCGTAAAATCAGTCGTCGAACATTCTCAACTTTAATACATAGCTCATAAAGGATGAGAATAGAGGTTAATAATGAAAGAGCATGAAGGACATAATTATTCGATTGACCGAGAAAATCGATTATCTGGTTAGCTCGAAGATTCAATTAATTCGGATAATCGGAATTATCCGATTCTGTTCTTCTATATCTGTTTCAGCGAGTTAATGAAACGTTAGTCCGAAAGAATTTAAATAAGTTAGAAAGCATTGATTCTTAATGAATGTTTTTTTTTTTTTTTTTTTTTTTTCTGTTTATGTAGAGTAACATGATTCAGTTTAACTGATTTTTATATGATTGAAACAATTTCGTTCGATATAGAAATAAAATCTTTTTATTGAATATTAATAGGGAATATCAGTATTCGTTAGTCTTAATATAATTAGTCTAAATATTAATTTTCATTATTATTATCGTTGTTCTTTAAGCTGAATTCTCATGACAGGGAGTGCTCTACTATTATCTCTGATATTAATGTTGCACGAAGTAAAGTATATTACTTTCAGAGTAACAAATACTTAAATACGTATAATGGTTATGTCATAGTGATGGTGATACATATCACTATGAGGATTTATTATATTTCTTATGATGGTGTACACTGTCTCAACATATTCTTTATATCATATATCATTGTTTCTCCTTATAACGCAGAGAGATAATACCGGAAACAAAATAAGAAGATGCTAAGATTTTCTTTCAAAGGTAATTCAAAAAAATCTTGTTGAAACTATATTAATCTTTTGCTAATTCATTTCCCTTAAATGTTATATACTTTTTTCTTTTTTTTTTTTTTCAGACTATCTAAATTGACAATAATATATTAGCACTGTTCTTTAGGAATAGGCAGTAGTTTCCTAAAGAACTTGCTATTATATGGGTTGAAGGTCGAGCTTGTTTATGATCTTAATTAAAGGAAAACATCGGAGGGAACCTCGTTTTGAGCGAATAGAAAAGGGAACATGTTCCTTTTTCTTTATCTCTAATGATCGAAGGGTCGTTCCGTTGATAGGAAAGTGTGTCAGAGACACGAGCTTCACGAAGATCGTTTCAAACTTGAGTAGTATATGCCTATATGTATATATTTGTGTGTGTGTGTGTACATATATATATATATATACCATACTATATACTTATAGAAAAAGAAAAGAAGCAAGTAAAGAAAGAAAGAAAGAAAGAAAGAAAGAAGGAAAGATAAGGATATACGTAGCGCAAAGGATGGCCACGAAAGGAACGCGTGGGCGTATGAATTTTGGCACCGACGAGATCATGTCAGTGTGGTATCGTTAAGAGAGAGGAGAAGAGAGGAGAAAGGAGGAGAGGAAAGTAGAGAGAGAGAGAGAGAGAGAGAGAGAGAGAGAG